>NW_006297066.1:889792-895807 GCF_000327345.1 Myotis davidii | reverse complement strand
TAAAGCCCACTCTCAGTTCCAGTGACAGCCATAAACCCAAGAATAAAATAAAAAAGGAAAAAATGAGTGGTTTGGAGCTTCAGTTACCCGCCAGCCTGAAAACGGCCCTCAACCCCTCACCCAGACTGGCCAGGCACCCCAGTGGGGACCCCCACCCTGAAGGGGGTGTGACCAGATACAAACAGCCATCATCCCCTCATCCAGGCTGGACAGGCACCCCAGTGGGGACCCCCACCCTGATCCAGGACACCCTTCAGGGCAAACCAGTCGGCCCCCACCTGTGCACCAGGCCTCTATCCTATATAGTAAAAGGGTAATATGCCTCCCTGCACCGGGATCAGCGGAGCCGCGAGGCCTCCTGGGCCCTGGAGCAGCGTGAGAGGGGGCAGCACCCAAACCCTCTGATCACCCTGCGGCTCTGTGTATGACAGGGGGTGGGGCCACAACCTCCCTATCCGCCCTGCTCTGTTCGTGACAGAGGAAGGTGCCCCAACCCCCTGATCGGCCCTGCCCTGAGTGTGACAAGGGGTAGTGCCCCAACCCCCTGATTAGCCCTGCTTTGTGGGTGACGGGGCGATGCCCCAACCGACCCATCGACCATGCCTTGAGTGTGCCAGGGGGAGCTCCCCAATCCCCTGATCGGCCCTGCCCTGAGTGTGACAAGGGGTAGTGCCCCAACCCCCTGATTGGCCGGCTCTGTATGTGACAGGGGTGGCACTACAACCCCTTGATCCGCCCTGCTCTGTGCATGACAGGGGTCGGCGCCCCAACGCCCCAATCGGCCCTTCTCTGAGCCTGACCAGGGGCTGAGGGGCAGGCACCTAGGGATTGGGCTTGCCCTCTGCCACCCGGGAGTGGGCCTAAGCCAGCAGGTCATTATCTCCCAAGGGGTCCCAGACTGTGAGAGGGCACAAGTGGGGCTGAGGGACACCCCTCCTCCACCCCGCCCCCACCAGTGCACACCTTTTTGTGCACCGGGCCTCTAGTGTGTATGTGTGTGTGTGTGTGTGTGTGTGTGTGTGTGTGTGTGTGTGTGTGTGTGTGTATATATATATATATATATCTTACAAAATTTCCTTTCGTCTATTATAGTAGACTAATTTTCTCTGTCATGTGAAAATACCATAACTTTTGTTACTTAAAAAACTGAAAGTTTTTTTAAATATTTTAAAATATTTATTAAAAAATTTTCTTGCTTAGATGTAGACACTCTAGTTAGATCTACTTTCTCTATAATTGCTCTCTCTTCTTGGATTTATTTTTGCTGAGGTTTTCTTTTTCTGCTCTTGAAAGAGTGATATAATTTAACTCTACCCTGCCTATTGATGAGGGATTTCAAGTAGCACACTTGCTGAGAAATGGTGTGCACACAAGAGGAACTATAGTGTATAGACTTGCCTGAGAGAGAATAGGAGCCATTTTGGATAAACAAAGGGATCTATCTGAATAAAATGTGAGACAACATAGCCTGATAGACCCTTGGGTCAAATATATTAAAAAGAATTCAAAATTGCTATTATAACTTAATTTGTAAAATAATACAAAAATCAGTACTTTTGATCTACATAAAACCATCTTATTGAAACAGGAATAGGCAAGGTATTATTATAAGAATAGCTGCACCATTTTGTATAGTTGAACCAAAATGAGAATATCCTAGAAATCGGTCTTCAAATCCTAGTTTTCACAATGTTAAATCCATTTTATAAATTTTGAAAAGTTCTAGAGCAGCCAAACATTGAAGCAAGAATTGCTCAGGATACCATTTCTCTTACATTAAGAAAAAAAAGGAAATATGCTGGCTCTTGTCTACCATGCAAGAAAGAGAAACTTGAGAAATTAAGTTTTATTATCAAACAATCTAACCCACTTATTATCATAATTATTAATGATTTGTAATTACTCTTGTCATTTATTTATTTGGCTTTGCAATATGAGAGTACTAGAATAGGAATCAGTTTCAGGACTTCACTTTCAATGCTGCCATTATTGGACTGTTTGCCTATGGGTAAGTCCCTTCATCTTTTGGGGGTTTCGATTTCTTTAGATGGGTGTCAAGAATAGTAAAAGTTGGCCCTGGCTGAGTAGCTTAGTTGACTAGAGGACTGTCCCAATACACAAAGGTTGTGGGTTTGATTCCCAGTCAGGGCACATTCAAGAAACAACAAATGAATACATAAATGAGTGAAATAACAAATCTATCTACCTATCTCTATCTCCATCTCCATCTCTCTCATCAATAACAATATAACAAAACTTTAAGCCAATAGGAGAAATAAACTGATGATGGAATGTCAACTCTACCTGATGAGTAGAAGCTGGCTAGAACAGTATAAAGAGAGTTCCGTAGGAAAGAATGTAATGATTTATTTCTAATGCTTAATGTGAAGTCAGAAAGGGGGAATCGCAGAGTATTCAGCATATTTGCTACATAAATCCTAAAACAATATTCTAACCCCATATAGTAGACATCTGTTATTTGTGTCTGAAGATATGTCTGAAGACTTTGGTACAGCCTCTATTCTCAAATCACACACCAGCATACAACTGACTACATGAAATATAGTAAAATATAACAGTTAACTGCCATGCATACAAATGGAAACCATCCCCACTGCGTCTCTAGATACTTATGGCATACAAAGGGTTAAAACATAAGTAATTCCTTTCAGACCCACATATATTCTATAAATACAAGATTAAAGCAAAAACCTAGCTGCATCTTTTCTGTAGTAACAGAAGCCCAGAAATTGTATTTGGACCTGTGATTGCCCAGATTAAGTATTCTGTTTCTCCACCTCTCTTGCAGATAGAAGGAGCTGTTGAACTAAGTGCTGACTACTGGGATTTCAGCCAAAGAGATGTGAGTAGCATCAAGGTTGTGTTTTTTCCCTCTTCATGCTGGCAGTCTGAGTGGTGGTGAGCCATGAAGGGGATGAAGATGAGGTACTACCTGGAGTTACATGTGACAGAATTATCTTCGATCTTGCTTAAGCAACTGCAATTTTAGGTCTCCATTAGAGCAACTTTACCTAATATAATAGTTACTTTGGAGTATAGGAATGTGCAGAAGAAACATATGCCTCCTTGTGAGAAATATGATGTAATTCAGAAGAAAGGCATTTCTATTGTGTGGGAATTTTCAAGAAGTAACAGGAATTGAAGGTAGTAGTGTAGCTACTGAACCGACTTTGTTAAAATTTTATTTCTTATATTGGGGTTACATGGTCAAATCCAGCTAACCACCTGTTTGTAAATAAACACAGCCATGTTCATTCATTTGCCTTGTGCTATGGATGTTTTCTGGGCTGTGATAGCAGAGTTGAGTAGTTCTGACAGAAACCACATGGTCCAAAAAGCCTAAAATATTTATGATCTGGACCTTTACAAAAAAAGTTTACTGGCTCCTGTCTAAAAAGATGGGAGCCTTTGCACCCACAGGGACTCTGACTAACTGAAATGATTTCAGGTATAACATTTTTCATTTCCATATGGCAATTTGTCACATCTATGTATGAATATTCAACATTCTACTTTCAGTTTATCCAAATACACAATTTCTTGTCAAATAACTATTTAAAACGTTTTAGTTTCTCCTCACTTCTCTCCCTGATAATTGCACTCGAGTATCCTCTAACCCCACATCTATTTTGTACAAAAAAAGTTATCTCTTCCCAAGAATTAGTTCATTACAAAGGTGAGTAGGGAAAAAACAGTGGAGTAAGTCACA
The DNA here is from genome assembly GCF_000327345.1 of Myotis davidii. NCBI lineage: Eukaryota > Metazoa > Chordata > Mammalia > Chiroptera > Vespertilionidae > Myotis > Myotis davidii. Next base: position 892,077 of record NW_006297066.1, on the reverse strand, counting down.
ATCTTCTGTCTGTAGGTGCTACTCACTCAGGACTTTAGTAACCGTATCTTACATTCTGTTCTCACAACCAGTGAAGTCTGACCTCAAATGTCACTTAGAAACTGACTTTTTGTCACTGTTAAAGAAAATATATCTTAAATATATTTTCTTTTTTTAAAAAAAACAAGATTATTTATTTAAATCCAAGAATGTTATGGGTCTTTAAAAAAAAAGGTTTAGGAGATGAGCCCACCTGAGTCTTCAAAGGTGAATTTTACTGGAACAGAATTTTTTTCTTTTTTAGTTAGTTTTTTTAATTGAATTTATTGGGGTACAGATTTCAAGTATACAACTCAATAAAACATAATCTGCATACTGAATTATGTACCCATCTCCCCAAGCAAAGTCTCTTTCAGTCCCAATTTTCCTCTCTTTTGCCCATCTCCATCTACCCTCAATCCATCTTTCCCTCTGGCTATCACCACACTGTTGTCTGTGTCTATGTGTTATATATATCTTTTTTCTTAGTCCCTTCACTTTCTTTCATCTAGTCCCCCAAACCCTCTCCCCTCTGATAGCTGTCAGTCTGTCCCATGCCTCTTTGTCTATTTTGTTCATCAGTTTATTTTGTTCATTAGATTCCACATATAAGTGAGATAATATGCTATCTGTCTTTCTCTAACTGGCTTATTTCACGTAGCATAATAATTTTAAATGCGAATTAAAAATGAAACCAATAAAGAATAGGCTGCATTTTTCTCATCAATCAGATAATCAAAGGGAAAAATCAGGTGAATGCATTTCTAAAGGTAAATTGAAAATCATACTTGTCAAAAGTGGGCATCCAACTAACAGTGAAAAGTTTATAATGTTGGCTCAAAATTGCTCTTAAATTCAGTCAATATATCTTAAACAAGAAAAACTAAAATATTAGTCTAATAAGAAATGATGAAGACTTTGCAACAATAGCTATAGATGAAAATTAAGAAAACAGAGAAACTCAATTGATATAAAAGCATAAACCCATGCATTTAAAAAAACGCGCCTGTATTTTTAAATTAAATTCACTTCACATACCCATCATCTATATTACAGTGATGGTGAACCTCATGAGCTCGGCGTGTCAGCATTTTGAAAAACCCTAACTTAACTCTGGTGCCGTGTCACATATAAAATGTTTTGATATTTGCAACCATAGTAAAACAAAGACTTATATTTTTGATATTTATTTTATACCAGTGGCCCAGTGCATGAAATTCATGCATGGGGGGGGGCTCCCTCAGCCCAGCCTGCACCCTCTCTAATCAATGAACCCCTTGGGGAATGTCTGACTCCTGGTTTAGGCCTGATCCCTGGGATCCCCCTAACTGGCAGCTGGACATCCCTCTTGCAATCTGGGACCACTGACTCCTAACTGCTCACCTGCCTGCTGACCTGATCTCCCTAACTGCTCTCCCTGCTGGCCTGACCCCCATAACTGCTTTCCCCTGCCAGCCACAGTTCATTGCCAAATCTGAGCAAGTCCATCTGCAATCCTTCAGGACTACAGTCCACAAAATAAACAGCATGGCAGCCTACAGAGTCCCTGCCAATGACTGACGGTGCCCTGGGAACAGTAATGAATCCCACATATGGGTTTACTGAGACCAAGTCAACTGTGGTTCATGTTTTGTTTCATTGATTAACGTTTAGGTAGGGAAAACTTAACATTGTACTTGAACTGTGCAGATTGTTCCATATTTTGTGCCTATTTGACTTTCATAGGGTTGACATAATTTTTGCACACTGTTGGAAGGGACGCAGCAGATTCTATCAGCACTATAATGTCAATTCCTTGGAAGGTGGTAACTGGAAATGGAAAACTTTTGCTATAAAGCTAAATGCCTTCTTAAGTCAGAACTTTCAGTCAAGTAGCCTGACTCAGAGTGTAGATTAAATATGAAACTGAAAAAGAAGTCTAAATATTCACTCTTTATTTAGTTCTAAAGTAACTGAAAACCCACAGTAACAGTATTCCTTGAAGGTCCTTCTGCATTTATTTCATTTGTATAGTTTTCATATAGAAAAATCCCCGAGAAACCAAGATGGTGGCATAGGTTAATGCCAGAGTTTGCTGCCTCAAACAACCACTTCAAAAATACAACTAAAAGACAGAATGGACATCATCCAGAACCACAGGAAGGCTGGCTGAGTGGAAGTTCTACAACTAGGAGGAAAGAGAATAGCATACCAAGACTCAGAGGAGGCACAGTGCTGAAGTCAAATACTAAGGTGCGGAGTGCATGCAGAGCGGTCTGGCGGCGGAG
>NW_006297066.1:885821-888457 GCF_000327345.1 Myotis davidii | reverse complement strand
ATCAACAACTGAATCTGAAAATCAAGTAAATAATCTGATGAACAGAATGAATTAGTGATTATAATAGAATCAGGGGCATAGAAAGGGAGTGGACTGGCTATTCTTGGGGGGGGGGATGAGGGGGAGGAAGAGACTGGACAAAAATCGTGCACCTATGGATGAGGACAGTGGGTGAGGAGGGAGGGAGGAGAGTGGGGTGGGAACTGGGTGGAGGGGAGTTATGGGGGAAAAAAGTGGAACAAATGTAATAACCTGAATAATAAAGATTTAATTAATAAAAAAAGGAAAAAATAAACAAATAAATATATAAAATTGAAGGTGAAGTAAAAAGCTTACCAGAAATAAAAAGGTTAAAGGAGCACATTACCACCAAATCCACAATGCAAGGAATGATAAAAGGACTCTTTTAAGAAAAAGAAGAAAAGGAAAGAGAGAGGATCATAGGCATAAAGAAAATAAAAATGGCAATAAACCAATGCCTATCCTATATAATTAAAGGCCAATACGCAAATTGACTGAACGGGAGAACAACCAGTCACTATGATGCACACTGACCACCAAGGGGCGGACACTCAAAGCAGGAGCTGCCCCCTGATGGTAAGTGCATTCCACTCAGCTAGAAGCCGGACTCACAGATGGAGAGAACAGCAGTAGTGGCGGAAACCTCTCCCACCTCTGTAGCAGCACTATGGGGAGTGGGCCTAAGCCATCAGTCGGACATCCACCGAGGGCTCCCAGACTGCAGGAGTTTGCAGGCCGGGCTGAGGGACCCCCCGCCCCTGCCCAGAGTGCATGAATTTTGTGCACCGGGCCTCTAGTCAATAATAACCTTAAATGTAAATGAATTAAATGTGCAAGTCAAAAGACATAGGGTGGCTGAATGGATAAGAAAACATGACCCATGTATATGCTGTCTACAACAGACCTACCTCAGAACAAAAGATATACACAGACTGAGAGTGAATGGATGGAAAAAAATATTCCATGAAAATGGAAATGAAAAAAAGCTGGCATAGCAATACTCATAACACACAAAATAGATGTCAAAACAAAGGCCATAATAAGAGACAAAGACCAATACATAATACTAAAATAAATGATTCAAAAGGAAAATGTAAACCTCATAAGCATATGCACCCAATATAGTAGCACCCAAATACATTAAAAAAAAAAAACTCAATTCAAGAGAGAGCAACACAGTCATAGTAGGGGATCTTAACACCACATTGACATCACTACATAGATCTTCAAGGCAAAAAAAAAGTCAATAAGGAAAGAGAGGCCTTAAATGTCACACTAGATCAGATGGATCTAACTGGTATTTATAGAACATTTCACACCAAAGCAATGGATTATACATTCTTCTCAAGCACACAAGGACGTTCTCAAAGATAGACCACATGCTAGAACACAAGACAAGTCTTTATAAATTCAAGAAGATTGATATAATACCAAGCATCTTCTCAGATCACAATGGCATGAAGTTAGAAATCAACTACAATTAAACACACACACACACACACACACACACACACACACACACTCAAATATGTGGAGGCTAAATAGCATGTTCTTAAACAATGAATGGGTTACCAATGAGATCAAGCAAGAAATTAAAAACATCCTCGAAACAAAAGAAAATGAACACACACAAAAAAGCCCAAAACCTATGAGACACAACAAAAGCAATCTTGAGAGGAAAGTTCATAGCATTATAGGCTTGCCTCAAGAAACAAGAAAAACACTAATAAACTATCTAACCCTGCAACTAAATGAACTAGAAAGAGAACATCAAGAAAAGTCCAGAGGAGTAAAAGAAAGAAATAATAAAGATCAGAACAGAAATAAATGACATGGAGACCAAAAGAAAAACAAAACAAAATAACAACAACAGAAAACACAGCACAAAAGAACAATGAATCCAAGAGCTAGTTCTTTCAAAATATAAGCAAGATTGACAAGCCCCTCACCAGACTCATCAAGAAACAAAGAGAAAAGACTCAAATAAATAAAATCAGAAATAAAAAAGTCAATATGACAATGGACACCACAGAAATACAAAGGATTGTAAGCAAATACTATGAACAACTATATGCCAACAAACTGGACAACTTGGGCAAAATGGACAAATTTCTAGAAATATACAATCTTCAAAACTCAACTAGGAAGACTTGGAAAACTTGAGTAGGCCAATAACAACTGATGAAATTGAAACAATAATTTTAAAACTCCCAGCAAACAGAAGTCCTGGACTAGAGGGATTTACAGGATAATTTTACCAACTATTTGAAGAAGAAATGACACCTATCCTCCTCAAACTATTCCAAAAAATTCAAGAGGAAGATACACTTCCAAGCTCTTTTCACAAAGCCAGCATTATCCTAATTCCAAAACCAGATAAAGACAATGTGAAGAAAGAAAATTACAGGCCAATATGCCTGCTGAGAAAAAGAAAATTATATGCCAATATTCCTGACTGAACCAGATGCTGAAATCCTCAACAAAACATTAGCAAATCAGATTCAGCAATCCTAATATATAAAAACTCTGGGTCATAACAACTGGTAACAACAGAGGCTCCACCAATCTGGAAATCAGTCTTGCAGTCAGCCCTGGGTTGCCATGGCAACCCATCC
>NW_006297066.1:881153-885662 GCF_000327345.1 Myotis davidii | reverse complement strand
ATCAGGTCAGCAGGGGAGGGCAGTGGGGGATGAGATCAGGCCTGCAGGGGAGGGCAATTGGGAGCAACCAGGCCAGCAGAGGAGGGCAGTTGGGGGCAATCAGGCAAGCAAGCAGGTGAGCGGTTAGGAGCCAGTGGCCCCAGATTGCGAGAGGGATGTCTGATTGGAGAGGGTGCAGGCTGCACTGAGGAACACCCCCTCCTTGCACAAACTTCATGCACCAGGCCACTACTATATTAAAGAGACCATACACCTTGACCAAGTGGGGTTTATTCCAGGGATGCAAGGCTGGTACAATATTTGCAAATCATTAAATGTAATACACCACATAAAATGAAACATAAAATCACATGATCATAAAAATAGATGCAGAAAAAGCATTAGACAAAATCCAACACCTATTTTTGTTAAAAACGATCAGCAAAGTGGGAATAGAGGGATCAGTTCTCAAAATAATAAAGGCCATTTATGACAAAACTAGAACGAACATAAAACTCAATGGACAAAAACTAAAACCATGTCCTCTAAGAACAGGAACAAGACACCTCTCTTATTTAAAACTAGTGGCTCGGTGCACAAAATTCATGCACCGGGGGGTGTCTCTCAGCCCGGCCTGCACCCTCTCCAATCTGGGACCCCTCAAAGGATGTCCTACTTCCGGTTTACAGGGATTGGGCCTAAACCGGCAGTCAGATATCCCTCTCACAATCTGGGACCCCTGGCTTCTAACCATTCACCTGCCTGCCTGCCTGATTGCCCCTAACTGCCTCTGCCTGCCTGATCACCCCTAACTGCCTCTGCCTGTCTGCCTGATCATCCATAACTGCCTTCCCCTGCTAGCCTGATCTGCTCTCAACTGCCCTCCTCTACTGGCCAATTTGGTTCTGATTGGTCAGTTTCTATGCCAGTCAGTGTCAAAAGCTCTGCCTCCTAGGCAGCCATTGGCTCCTCACAGTTGACCCAGATTTGGTTCTGATCGGTCAGTTTCTATGCCAGTCAGCATCAAAAGCTCTGCCTCCTAGATAGCCATTGGCCACTTACATTCACCCAGAATTGGTTCTGATTGATCAGTTTCTATGCCAGTCAGCATCTCTGAGCCTGTCAATGGGGCCTAATCAGAAAGGCAGGACTGATTAGCAGCCCCAGTGGAGGCCTGGAGAGAAATGGAGGCAAGACTGTTGGCCACGCTGGGAGAGAAAGAGAGACAAGTTCTGATCAACAGCTGCCACAGAGGCTAGGATCAGACCCAACCTCTCTCTCTGCAGGCCTCTCTCCAGGCCTAATCCACAGCCCCCTACACAGTCAGTGCTGGGTTGGGGCTCCCCCAGGTCCCTAGTCAGTGCTAGGTTGCTTGGTCTGGTGGAGCCTTCTGTCATTTGGACCCTGACTCTTTATTATATAGATGTTTATCATAGAAGGTGTGTATTTAATCTGATAAAATAATTATTCTAAGCTAGGGGTAGAATAATAAATTAGTAGATAGGGAATTACAGGCCTTTCTTTCTGGATGGAATTGCTTGCTAAAGGTTTGCAGAAGCAGTGAGAGTGTTGCCACCATTTTCAGTAAGAAAGGGCAAGAGTCAAGACACCAGCCTACAAAGTGAAGGAAACCACCCCATCTTGCCAACCAGATTCCTGATTCCCCTGGGGAGAGAATTCAAGTTGAAGCTACTTCCTCAGAACATTTCTGAGAGGGTGGAAGGATTGTTAGAAGTCCCTATTTTACATAAAGGACAATGAAGAGAGGTTATAGAATAATAAGAAGTTAGGAAAATTCTAAGACAAGAAAAATAATGAAACTGAGACAGATAGTTAAACAGCAGTTTGTGGTCACCTAGTAAATCCTATCTTCCCTAAACCAACAACACTGAAGAGTAAATGGTTTGCACTTCTCCCCAACCAGAGGGTAAATAGCTTAAATCACCCTACTCAGGGAGACAGATAACAGAAATTCATTTAAGTGCCATTTGCCAATCACACCCAAGGACAGACAAATTAAGAGAAGAAATCTCATGTTGGTACATCAGTATGAAGCTATTGATCCTTAGTGTCCCTAAGGCCTTTCCTAAGCATCCAGACTTGTAACCCCTGAAAATGAAGGTCCCAGAGCACACTACCTCTAGGGAGCACATCTGTGCCAGTCCCTTCCTCCTTCCCTTTCCCCCACAGGCATGCATCCCCTAAACCCCAAGGGACCCCAGGAGATTTGCAACCAGAGGAGCAATAGGCAGAGGCAGCTTGTCCAGGGCTAATCTCCTGAACCTGATCCCAAGGCCCCCTTTCCTCTGACTTCACAGTGAGCCAAAGCAACCCAAACTAGGCTCTCCTGTTGCTTCTTCTATGCCCTTCCTTGTTTCACTGTCCTGAGTGTGTTTTTTCTGTGGTCAATAAATTCCCAGTTGCTTTTCTACATTTTGTCTCTCATTTGAAATCTTTCTGTCAAGGAGACAAGAACCAGGGTGTCATCATCTCCCAATAACAAAAGGAAGAAGAGTGTATCCCCTCAGGAACTCTAATTTTAATTGATGTGAGTACCTCATTACCCATGTAAATCTCCCACAAAACTGTAGCTAGTTCTCCAAAACATGCCAGGCACTTTCACACCTTGGAGGAGAGGGGTCTTCATCCATGTTCTCCCCTTTCCCTGAATACATTCTCCCCATTCCCACTTGTTTTGTCTTTCCCAAAATGTTGAAATCCTATTCATCTTTGAGGTCTTCTAGAATATTCTCTCCTTTCTAGAATCTTTCCCCAACATTTCATCCCCACAGGCAAAATAAATTCCTGCCACTATCACTTGCTTTGTGACCTTGAGCAACTGAGTCTCACCATCCTCATACTGAACTCCTCAGAGCTAGAGTAATGATTAAAGCACCCAGTACAACCTGGTTGATAACTGATATTTAATAAATGTTAGTTTCCCAGCTGGTATTGCTCAGTGGTTGAGTATCGACCCATGAATCAGGAGGTCACAGAATAGAGCACATACCCTGTTGAGGACTCAATCCCCAGTAGGGAGCATGTAGGAGGCAGCTGATCAATGATTCTCTCTTATCACTGATGTTTCTCTCTCTCTTCCTTCCTCTATCCGAAATCAATTTTTTTAAAGGTTAGTTTATTTTCTCCATACTAAGACTGAGATTAATTTTCTGTCTTTTATGAAATTATCCTGGTACCCAGCATATTTTTCTGTGCATGTTAAAAATACTAAGGCAATGCCCTAACTGGTTTGGCTCAGTGGATACAGTGTCAGCCTGTGGGCTGAAGGGTCCCAGGTTCGATTCCGGTCAAGGGCACATGCTCAGGATGCAGGCTCAATCCCCAGTGTGGGGCATGTAGGAGGCAGCCAATCAATGATTCTTTCTCATCATTGATGTTTCTATCTCTCTCTCCCTCTCCCTTCCTCTCTGAAATCAATAAAAATATATATTTAAAAAAATACTAAGGCAAGCAAAAATAACTTAGCTATTTGCTCCAGGAAATATTTGTTTCTGGAGGTACAACTGTGAGCCAACTAACATAATTTACATATGAAGACAGAGTTTGTTCATCAACTCATTTCAATACCCTCATCTGACTGTGCTTATCAATCCAAAACTATTACATCATAAACTCTGCACAGTGATAGTTTGTCTAATGAACTTAACTTTGCTTAATCAAAGATGTTTATGAAGAATTGACAACTCTTTGTCTTAATTGCAATTTAATGGCATTTTGCTTAAATTTCTATTATAGAACTATGCTATAACTTGTTATCTGTGAAAGGAGTTTTAGAGACAAAGTAGGCAGGTTTATGTAGTCTTATTTTTTATTAAATTAATTTATTGCTTAAAGTATTACAAAGAGTATTACATATGTCTCCTTCTTTTCCCCTGCCCTTGACAATCCCCTGGCCTCCCCTACCCCCCAGTGTCTTATGTCCATTGGTTATGCTTATATGCATGCATACAAGTCCTTCGGTTGATCTCTTACCCCCCTTCTGGCCCCCCAACCCTCCCTGGCCTTCCAGCTATAGTTTGACAGTCTGTTCAAGGCTGCTCTGCCTCTGTATTTATATTTGTTCATCAGTTTATAATGGTCTTTATTATCCATAAATGAGTGAGATCATGTGGTATTTTTCCTTCATTGACTGGCATGTTTCACTTAGCATAATGCTCTCCAGTTCCATCCATGCTGTTGTAAATGGTAAGAATTCCTTCTTTTTTACAGCAGCATAGTATTCCATTGTGCAGATGTACCTCAGTTTTCTAATCCAGCCTAAGTGCCTATCAGTGGATGAATGGATAGAAAACTGTGGTATATATTTCTTTTCTTTCATTCTTAAAAAAATATTAAAAACTAGAGGCCTGGTGCACGAAATTCATGCACTTGGGAAGGTGGGGTCCCTCAGCCTGGATTGCGTGCATGATCGGGGCCAGGGAGGGATGCGGAAGGTTCGCCAGCCAGGGAGGGACCATAGGAGGGCTCCAGAGCATGTCCAGCCCATCTTGCTCAGTCCTGATCTGCCCG
>NW_006297066.1:873790-880125 GCF_000327345.1 Myotis davidii | reverse complement strand
ACAGGAGTGGTGAGAGTGGGCATCCCTGTCTTGTTCCTGATCTTGGGGGAAATGGTGTTAGTTTTTGTCAACTGAGTATGATGTTGGCTGTGGTTTTGTCATATATGGCTTTTATTATGTTGAGGTATGATCCTTCTATTCCCACCTTGCTGAGAGTTTTTATCAATAATGGGTGTTGGATTTTGTCAAATGCTTTTTCTGCATCAATTGATATGACTATGTGGTTTTTTTCTTTCAATTTGTTTATGTGATGTATCACGTTTATTGATTTTCGGATAGGTTTAGGTAGTCTTGGACATAAAGAGGGTGCAAGGGAAAATAATGCATAGATGGAGACTTGAAGATGCCAAAGTGCTTATCGTACTTGTACAGAGGATAGAGAAATGCCACAGGAAGAGGGGGTCTAGGCATATGGAAACATTTCTAGCCTGAGCAATTTAAACAGCCATAAACCAAGGACAAAGATATCTCTGGCCTGAGCAACTGGGAGATCAAAGGCAACTCCAACCAGTAAGATAATGGGGAAAGAAAGAGGGGGGCACCATATGGGCTTTGAGCTTTGTAACTAATTCTATGTAGCAGAATGACCAATGAGGAAAGCATGGGAGAAGGTCCCAAATTAAGAAAAGGGACCAATTAAAAAGGGTCAGGTTCAGACAAAGAACTGCAGCATATATAAACCAGAGACAAAGGGACACCAGACACGTTATTTTTTAGATTGATTTTTGAGAGATTGTAGGCTTTTCCCATTTTGGGGCCCCTCCCCCAGGGATCCCCTTTGGATCCCCCAGGGATTACCCAGTTGGAATTTGTATCTGCTTCCAATAAACTTCTAAATTTTTTATTAAAGAAACTTTTTTGTCCGCGAGTTTATTCTTCAAACGTTGTGAGGACAAGAATCCATGGGAAGACAAGTCTGTACCCCGAACCCCACATTTCATCTGCAATTGCCTTATTATATGCCTTCCTCTATAAAATGGTAAGGTTCAAGAAAGAAAGATCATGCCTTTTCATCTTTGTAATTCCAGTGGTCATCATCACAGTTTTGTAATAGTTAAGCCAGAATAAAACAACACATTTTTTCTTTAATGGATGAATGGTCATCCTTGAGGTCACAATTTCACTTTTAATCCAATAATCTAATGATTTCACTCAGGGACAATTTTGCTCCCCATGAGACACTTGGCAATGTCTGGAAACATTTCTGATTGTCACAACTTGGGAGACAGGGAAGGCACTATTATCATCTAATAGGTAAAGACCAAGGATGCTACTAAACCTCCCATAATGCACAGGACAGCCTCCACATTTTCCAGGTTGAAAAGTCCTGCCCTAGCCTGCTCTATAGGAGCTGTTGCAGCTCTGCTCCACCCTGCTTTGCATCTCAGGAAGCTCATCTGGAATGCACCACATCCATGACTTCATGCCCTCTTGCTCCTGGTCTACCTGTATTCGGTCCATGGGAAGCACCAGCAAGGGATTGGAGCACAGTAGGAGAATGGGACCAGGTATTTACTTCGCCAGCTCCCTGCCTGCCAGGCTACAGCTGGCAGAAGCTTTTCTATCTTGCTTCCTCTACTAATGCCATGGCCCCTCCCAGGTGCACCTCTCCTATAGCTTTAGCTCTCCAGAGGTTTTAGTTATCAGCCCCTTCTTTTTGCCCTAGAGGCCTTGGCATGGTCAGTGTTCCTCCTGTTGACAACCTTCACCATCCTTCGTTGGTTTCCCTAATCCTGTTTACACCCAAGTAATCAGCTCTTCCATTAAATGTTTCCCAATTACTTTGTGTTGGTGTGCTGTTTCACAAGGAATTCTGATTGCTGAACACATCTACTGGTACACCAGGCTGTTAAGCTCTCCTGAACCAAGGAGTAGCAACTCTGATTTTTTCTATATAACAATGTCCTGAGAGGGGGCACTTCTACCTTTGAAAAAGCTGTTTTCACTTATATCTGCTGGGAATTTACCTGGTCCCTAACCACTGAAACCAAATAGTACATTTTAAAGTAGTTACTGGGGGGGGGAGGGAGCTTCATTTTGGAACCTTAGTAAAGTGGTTTTAGGGCAGTAAAGGCCATTTATTCTTTAGCAAATACAGCTGTATCAAACTATACCACTTATATGACATGTTGAAAACCATCTAAGTAACCTCTATAGCATATTGGAATTATGAAGAGAAAAAAACAAGAAATAAAATGTCTTATCTCTTTACCCCAATTTAGAAATTACTGAAATTTGTAACCATATTAGGAGAAAATCAATAGAATAACCAAACTTCTCACAAGCCAAAAGAGCCTGAGATTTATTCTGAGTTTTGCTGAATATGTATTGTATACTTATTGAAGCCCGTCTGTAAAACTAATACTCACAAAAAGAGAAGGTATTTGAAGTGGGGAAGAGCAGCCTAATGTTATTACTGATGTGTGGAACTACTACTCCAAGTGTAAATCTTTTCAGCACTATGTAGCCTTTGAAGGGAAGAATTACCTAATGTAATATGCAAGAGAAGGACTGGAGGTCCTCATCCAGATGCACGTTGTTTAAATTAGTACTTTCTTTTTTTTCTTTTTTAAAGCTGAAAGTGATTCTAAGTGGGACACAACTATAACAATAAAAGTGCTCATTTTTCAGTTTGTGGTAAAGGTTCATTCCATGTGTGACCTCATAAGGTGTTTTAGCATAAAATTAGAATATACAAAGAACTTTTCAAGTGGTTTTTCTTTGCTTGTTTTAACTCTTATGGGGGAAAAAATGCCAATATTATCTGAGGGCAGAGTAACTAGCATGGTAGAAAGAGCATTCAAATCCAAGATAGAGAATTTATAACAGCCACATAGCTTTGGAAAAACTACTTAAGTTTCTAAACCATGGCTTAACCTTCAAGGTTTAGTCTTAAAGTTACTGAGAGGATTATGGAATATCACCCTACAGAGTACATTTTACAGTGCCTGGCATTTTGTATATGGTACTTGTAGTGCTTATTATCATGGTCAGTGTCCATGAGTGGCATTAGGTTTAGTTGCAGTGCTGTTGTTCAATTCAGAAAGAAAACTTTGATTATATACCTGTGATAGGTTAGGTGCTCCAGAGATGCCTGCAAGGAATTTTCAATCTTATAAGTGCATTAATAACTTGAGTCAGTTTGTTTTGAAAAAGAGAGAGAAGAGGTCTTAGTCAAGCAAGAATTTTAATTGAAATTGAAATTCCTCTTGGGTTGCTAATTCACATCCATAATTACCATAACACTGCAGAGGATTGATATTTCTGAAAAATACTGAAAGATGAAAAGGGCTATTTTAAGACTACTTTGTTCCCTTAATATCTCTAAGATAATATATACTCTTCTGTGACATCTTCACGTTACCAAGCTAATTGGTGCACTACCCTACTCACTTTGGCAATCACGCCTGAGGATCTTCTATCATGTGCTTGGGTTGTTTCTATTTAAGTGCTTTCTGTTCTGCTGACTCATCCTCATCATCAGACACACATGCTGTCTGTCAATGACATTTCTCAGAGTTGGGAAAATTGGACTGAAGTACTGGCAATTATAATTTCTACTCTTCTCTGCATAGCATATGCAATATCTTAGTGGTACTTGTGTAGAAATAAAATTAAATTAGGAAAAAACAATGGGGTTTTTTGAAACCAAAACCAATGACAAATGCACTTTAATTCCAGACAGGCTTATAAGAGAGAGGCAAAGACTAAGGCATAGTGTAGTTTAAAGTACATTTTCTTAAATAACACTATTTTTTCTCTCTCAAAAGAACTTAAGGCAGGAAGTGGAATAGCACCCATGCCATTATATCATTTAAAAGATTCCTAAAAGCATATCCTATATAATAAAGAGCTAATATGCAAATGTCCATCAAGCCCTCACTCTCTCATGACCTCCTGCCCTCCCACCCACGCACCAGGGCCAGGGGACCTGAGGTCATGCCCTCCCACTCTGGCACTGGGGCCACAGAACCTGTGGCTGGGCCAGGGGACTAATGCCATGCCCCCTACCCTGGTGTTGCACCCATCACCAGGCAGGGCTTGATGTGGGACCTGAGGCTGCGCCCCCTGCCCAGTGCTGGGCTGGGGGACCTGAGTCTGTGCCTCCCACCCTGCGGAGCTTGATGGGGGTGGGGCCGGCCAGGTCTGGGTCTCACACAATTTTGAGGTGCACGCGGTTGGGCAGGGACTTGACTCTGAGTCTCGCAGCATGCCCCAGACTCTGACAGAAGAGAGATTTTCATATATATTTTTCTAATTTTCTTTCATCTCTGACACTTCTATTATAGAGAAAGGGCAAATAGCAATTTAAAATATTTCCTCTAATTAATTACTTTTTAATGTGCATGAATTTCATGCACCGGGCCACTAGTAATGATTATATTATCATTGAAATGTTTTTATCATTTAAAATTAACCAAATACAATTTATGATTGGAAATTTACATTATTAATGTGAACCCCAAATCTACCAGCCACAATAAAGTCCAAACCTTACCAAATCTTTTTAAAACCATCCAGTGGTTATTATGTATGGTTATTGCATTTTCTGTAACCACGCAATGGTTGCAATGATGGTAATATATACAAAGTTCTCACATGACATTTAAGCACTCACCTAGCTGTTAGGAGTTTTCTCTTCATAGCCTTTTCTCCTAAATTTCCAGAACTTAGCAGGGGTCTGGAACATAATACAAATTCCTTTTTCCTCCAAGGCCTACTTTGGTACCCTCCTTCCTCAGCTCCTGTAGAACTTTTCTTGATCACCTTTTCTACAAATGCTAACATTCCCTATCCCCTCTTCCTGCTTGATTCTTCTCCTTAGCACTTTTCATCATTAACATACTATAACACATCTGTGATAGTCCTATTTCCATCTCATATGTAAACACATCTTGCTTATAATTTACCTCCCCTACAAGAAGATTCTTCCTCTATGGAAGAGCCATCAGAAATGTTTGTATATTTTGTTCATTGCTATACCTGAGGGCCTAGTGCAGTGCCTAGTTCATAATAAATACCAAATATTTTTGCTAAATTAATGAAAAAGATCTTTCTTTCCTGAGTTTGGAAATCTATATTTCCTTGGCAGTTCATTGGGGCCAAGTACAAGAGCATCATGTGTTTAAAAATTAGGAAATTTTTGAAAATAAAGGCCTGTACACAGAAAATCATAAGATATTGTTGAAATAAATTGAAGAAGACAGAAGAAATAGAAAAATATTCCATGTTCATGAATTGGAATAATTAACATTGTTAAAATGCCCGTAATACTTAAAGCAATCTATGGATTCAATGCAATCCCTAAAAAGTCCCAATGGCATTTTTCATAGATACAGAACAAAAATGACAAAATCTTCAAATTTGTACAGAATAACAGACTCCAAATAGCCAAAGCAATCCTGAGAAAAAAGAACAAAGCTGGGGGTATCATATTCCCTGGCCTCAAATTACAAAGCTATAGTAAAACAGTATGGAATTGACTAAAAAACAACACACAGACCAATGGAACAGAATTGAGCCCAGAAATAAATCCACATATATACGGGCAACTAATTTTGACCAAAAAAATAAAACAAAAAAAAATGCCAAGAATATGAAATGGAGAAAATAAGGTCTCTTCAATAAATGGTGCTGGGAAAACTGGACAGCCATATTCAAAAGAATGAAACTAGACTGCTATCTGAAATCACACATATAAATGAACTAAAAATGGATTAAATTTAAGATCTGAAACAATAAAGTACATAGAAGGAAACATAGACACTAAACTCACGAATATGAGTCTCAGAGCTATTTTTTGTGAACATGACCCCAAAGGCAAGGAAGCAAAAGCAAAAATAAATGATTATATCCAACGAAAAAGCTTCTGCACAGCAAAAGAAACAATCAATGAAACAAACAGGCAACAACCAAATGGGAGAAAATATTAGCAAAAGATACTTTTGATAAGGGACTAATACCCAAAATACATGTAAAAACAGAACAATCCAATTAAAAATGGCTAGAGGACCTGAACTTTCCCAAGAAGGCAAACAGATGGCTAACAAAGATATGAAAAGATGTGCAGCATCACTAGTTATTATAGTAATGCAAATCAAATCACAATAAGGTATCACCTTATAAATATTTGAATGGCTATTATTTAAAAGACTAGAGGCCCAGTGCACAAAAATTTGTGCACTCGGGGGGAAGGGGGGTCCCTCAGCCTGGCCTGTGCCCTCTCGCAGTCAGGGACCCCTCGGGAAATAACGACCTGCTGGCTTAGGCCTGCTCCTGGGTGACAGAGGGCATGCCCAATCCCTAGGTGCAGCCCCTGGTTGGGCTCAGAGCAG
>NW_006297066.1:869734-873269 GCF_000327345.1 Myotis davidii | reverse complement strand
ATGGGGGGAGGCTTGGCTCCAGCTCTTAGGCCTCTGCTGCTGAAAGCAGGTTTCTGGCCTTTGTTTACCTTCTGTATTTGAAACAATGTTGCAATCCTGCTGGCTGAAGCCCAGCAGACTAAAGCAGATTTCTGGGGTTTTGTTTAGCTTCTATATTTGTTACATAGTTGCTTAGAGTTACAGCTCAGAGGCCTGCAGTCGCAGGCGGGGAACGTTGGTTTCCTCCGTCACTGAGGCAAGCAAGCCTCATGTTAGTTTCAAGCTGCCTGGCTGCCAGCTGCCATCTTGGCTGCCAGTTAATTTGCATATCTCACTGATTAGCCAATGAAAAGGGTAGCAGTCATACGCCAATTACCATGTTTCTCTTTTATTAGTGTAGACAAGAAACACTAGTGTTGAAGATGATGTGGAGGAAAGGGACCCCTCATTCTCTGCTGGTTGAAAAGTAAATTGGTGCAGCCATTACGGAAAAAAGTATAGAGTTTCTTTTAAAAAGTAAGAACAGAACTACCATATGATCCAGCAACTCTTTTTCTGGGTATTTACCCCTCCCCCCATATGAAAATGCCTATTAATAAAAGTGCATGACCCCTAAATTCATTGGAGCATTATTTACAAAAGCAAGACATGGAAACAACCTGTTTCCATTGACAATAATTAGATAAAGAAGATATGGTGCTTATACACAATGGAATACTACTTGGCCATAAAAAAGAAGAAATATTGCCATTTGCAATAATATGAATGGATCCTGTGAATATTATGCTAATTGAAATGTCAGACAGAAAAAAAAAGTAAGATTCACTCATAGGTGGAATATAAAATAAAGAGTAACAAATAAACTGCCAAAAAAAAAAAGACAGACTTATAAATATAGACAGTAGAATGAAGATAACCAGAGGAAAGGGGAGGTTTGAGCAGGGCAAAATGGGGTAGGGGGGTCAAATATATAGTAGCAGAAGGAAACTAGACTATGGGTGGGGAACATGCAATGGAGAATACAGATGTCAAATTAAAATGTTGTACATCTGAAAAGTATGTGTTATTAACAAATGTTACCCCAATACCTTTAATTTAAAAAACAATAACTTGGAATAAGGGAAAAGAATGGCTGCTTGTCCTGATTCAATATTATATGGATTAATTGTCAGATAGGCCCATGCAGGGATTACTTAATTCTTCAGGGGGATGTATCTTTATTTGTCAGACTATTTACTATTGGTTAGGATCCAGACTCTATAAAGTTACACAATAACTATCAGATTTTTGTCTGATAGAGATTAAATTATTTCTGTGCAGAAAAAAAATGACAAAGTTTATACTTTTGTTACACTGTTGGGTGTAAACCAGTTTTAAATCTAAACTAACAATGTTTTTTTTTTCCTTCATTACCTTTAAATGCTTCATACCACAAATGCATTTTGAGTCAGCTTTATCACTCTCACTCTGGTGGTACCTTGATCAATGAGTTAAATAATCTTTAATATGCGATTATTCTACTTGTGTGAGAGTCATATTTTAACATTTTAAAGATAATATTTGAACAGTTTAAGGGAGCCATACCACCAAAATGCTCAAATGGATGAAGGGTAAGAAGCAGAAAATCTGATTTGTAAGTATTTTTGTTTGTCAGATTATTTGTGAGCTCAAATCAATTTTAAAACGTGCCCACTGGAAAGTCGAACAACTCTTTGAGATCTTGGTTACTCACCGTTAGTGATGCTAAGTTTGTTTACGACTTCTGGCAGATGTAGAACTGAAAGTTTCTATTCTATTCATTTCTCCAGGTGTTTACAAGTGAAAAACTATTTCCTCTTTTGTGCATTGAAAATATTTAACTACACCTGGCATGTATTAATAAAATGGATTATAAAGCCTCATAAAGTAGTTCTGTTGTATTATAGATGAAAATAAGCCATTACATAAATTTCATATTGCCAGAATTCCTTGAAAATTAATTAAACTTCTGATACTTTAAATGTACTACCACCCATCCCCTAAATCCACAAAGAAATCACTGACTAGCTCAAAAACTGCTAGCTCAGAAGAGTTTTTATATAAAAAAAACTTGGACATATTAGATTTCTTTGATCACTTTGGTTTAAAAGCAATTATATGCCTTCACCCTAACTTTATCTATGTAGAGTATAAAACAAGAAAACATGTCACAACAGAGATCCATTTGTTTTTCTCATGAATAAGCTATTTAATATGATTCTTCACAACTTTTATACTGGCAAGGCATTTTTTTCATATAAAGTTTTAGGTTCTCCCTGAATGATCTACAATAATAACCTGCTTCATGTTGATATTTACTGCTATGTGGCTGACAATTACCTGAAAGAGAAGTTGGGGTGCTTCACTAAGCTGGAAAAGGTTTAGCAAAATCAGAAAGCAGGTCTACTTAAGCAAGTTTATTCTATATATATAAAAGGCTAAGTTAACTCGCACATATATATAAAGCTCTCACTGCTGCCAATTGCATGTGCTTAAGTAAAAGATAAAAAATAAAAAAGTGAAGTGTGAAGTTCATCCAGCTGAGTTTTAATGTACCATGGGGACTGGTTTAAGATCCCTCTCTACTCTTCTGTCTGCCACGTCTCAGTTTCCTATTAGGTATTCAGCATGATGTTGAAGTTCCTAGTGATCCACCACTCCTCTGTGTCAGACTCCACAACCTTGGTTTCAGGCAGGCAGGACCAATCTGCCTGCTTTGTTATTCTGCCTGCTTTCTGTCGTATTTACACAAGCATCTATTTTTGACATGGGCTCTAGGTGGCAGTGTTCCTGTATTATTTTCCAGGATCAAATGGTCCCTCAACCCAGTCCCAAAGGCTCCCTGGGTGGATTTGGAATCCTTGTTTCCCTGCCGAGCTCAAGGCTAGGTGCGGCTGCACTGCTAGGAGGAGCCTGGTCTTCAGGAAAAAAATGGCTGTTCAGGGTTGGAGGGACCAGACAGTGCCAGAGCTGAATTTCTAGTTGCCTCTCCCTATTTTGCTCCCAGACTTCCACAAAACCACCTTTCCTGCACTGCAGCCTTGGTGATTGTTTGCAATTGATAGATCCTATGTACTGGGTTTAGTGAGTAAAAGCAAGGAAATTATAAAGACAGAGCAACCACGCTGCTGCATGTCTCTCTCCCCCCTGGCACTGCATGGCCGGTGCAAAAATTCAGGCTGCCTTTCTGGGTGCAGTCTCCTATGGCTGTGGACTTAGATCTAGAGTCCCCGGCTGCCAGCAGCCCTGTGAATCCCCTCCCACAGTCAAGTTCTCACGCGTGTCCCCAAGAAATGCGGACTCCAGGGAGGCTGGAATCTCAGTGTTTATGGGTTCGCAGCCAAGGTAGCAGGTCCCTGGCCAGTGTGGTTGTAGGATCCTGGGTGGTGTCAAGGTCTCCCTGGGTGAAGGTGAGGCTGGGCTCCCAGTCACAGCCGCTCTCCCCTTCAAGATGGAGGGGTCTCTGCAGCAGAGTCAGCCATCCTGAGAGATTGCAGTGGTAGTAGAGGCTTCCTGGTTAGGGGACCCTGGTCTGCAA
>NW_006297066.1:869326-869612 GCF_000327345.1 Myotis davidii | reverse complement strand
TCTTTCTCACTGCCATCCTATTGGTGGCCATGTTGGACCTGGAGATGAATTTCTTAGGTTTGGTTTTCTAAAGTCAGAACACAATAACCAATAATATTTTTTTATTTACTATTTGGACTAGCAGAGGCTATAGAAAGTGCCACCTGAGATTCCTTATGAAACTTCCAGACAGAAGTTAATTATCTGGCATTATAATTGTTCAGCACCTATAAGTCTAGATTTACTAACTTTACTCAGATAGGTGCATATCTGATAGATCCTCCCTTCCCCCAACTGGCCACTCCTG
>NW_006297066.1:854167-869290 GCF_000327345.1 Myotis davidii | reverse complement strand
CGGGGGCTGCTGTCCACCACTTGTGAGACAGCCCGGCAGGTGCTTCTCCTCTAATAAAGCCTGTAGTCCTGGTTTTTGGCCTCCGTCTGATCTTTCATTTTGGTGCCGAAACCCGGGCGAGGTGAAATGGGAGCGTGGACGATCCTCGAACCTAGGCCCGAGCTTCTGATTCCTGCTCTGGCTCTGCTCGGTGGTACTGTTCTGAGTTGATTGGCCCGCTCCGGACACCTCTCGAACCCTGCCGCACCAGGACACATGGGGATCTCGTCGCTTCCCTTCCAACAGTAGGCTTCAGGGACTTTCCCAACACACTCTCTCTCTCTTTTTTCTCTCGTTCCCTGTGACCTGGAGGGGCATTAGGGCCTACAGAGTTTCCCATCTACTCGGCTACACGTTTCGTGCCTTCTACGAAAGCCCAGGTACCTGGCCGGGAATTCTCTTCTACTCCAAGGGAAAGGTCTCGGGGTGACGACCTTGGAACGTTTTCTCATCTCTATCTCACTACAGGTTGGCTGAGGGAAAAGGAGAACACTCCTTGTTCCTTCCCCAACTTCCGCTCACCCTTCCCTCCAGTCATAGGGACCGCTCAGTCCAAACCCCCTCGAAACACACCCTTAGGGTGTCTCCTCGCCAATCTCTTGGTCTTTCTGGCTACATCAAACCAAAGAAGCTCATTTTTTTCTGTAACACTGCCTGGCCACAATATAAACTCGACAATGGCTCTCAGTGGCCTGAAAACAGGACTTTCGATTCCAATATCCTCCAAGATCTAGATAATTCTAGCCACCGGACAGGGAAAGCTTTCGAAATCCCTACAAACAGGCTTCTTTTTCCCTCTGCTCTCGCTCCTCGCTTTACTTCTCATGTTCTATTCATCAGATCCTCCTAGCAAAGTCCTCTTTGCCCTCTCAAACTGATTCTCAGCTCCTTTCTCTGTCTTCTGACTCTTACAACCCTGCCGTAGAAACCTGCATCCTCTACCTTCTGAGATCTCTAACCGCCAGCCTTTCCCTGTGCGCTCTCTGCCGAATCTCGGCCCACTGACCGCCAGCAACCGAATTCAGGTGGCTGGCAAGTTCCTTTTGCTCAAAAGTCACAGCGGGGAGGGTATTATCCGGGTAGTCATCCCCTCTCAGTCTCTGATCTTTCTCAAATCGAAAAACACCTCGGCTTTTTCTCTTCAGACCCTTTAACCAGCAGCCACCTTCTCCCCAGTCTCTGAGAACCCAAATCCTGAGAACGTGAGCTCTAAAAAAGCTTTTCCCACTAACACTCATTCTCAGGCCACCCAAAGACTGCCTTCCTCAACAGCCTCTTCTATTCCCGAGTCCATTCTACCCCCGAGGGAGGCAGCAGGAACTGAGGGCATAGTCTGAGTCCAAGTCTCATTCTCTATGTAAGCCTCACACAGATTGAGAGGCATCTCAGGTTTCTTTTTCCACTGACCTGACCACCCTTACTCCCCCTGACATGTGCAGCAAACTTCCACAAACCCCTCAAGAAGACCTCGTTAACCTTTAAGGTCTTTAATAATAGAGACGAGGAAACCCATATACAAAATCAAAGATGAGATCAGGCCAAGGCTGAGGCCTTCCAGCTCCTAGCCACCGCTTTCAAACCCCAAACGAAGTGCCGGTCCTCCAACTGCGGGTAAGTCAGGGCTAAGCCGCCTCCGGGCCCATGCCTCAAAAGCAGCAAGGAAAGACAGTGAGCCAAGTCCTGCTCAAACCCAAGACCACCCTTGGGCCCTGCCCAAGGTGTGGAAGGAAAGGCCACTGGAAATCAGACTGTAGTCTGGCCTTCCAGGTCAGGCCTCAGCCAGTCCAGCGAAGCCACCCTCTGGATCTGGTTTGGAGCTCCCAGACCTCCTGGGACTGGCCAGTGAAGAAGCTGCCCAGGCCCCAACAGGGCCCCACAGACTTACATCACCAGGACAGAGTCTCGGGTAAGGACTGTGGAGACAGGTAAGCCGACCTCCTTTTTAATTGACACTCGGGCCACTTATTCTGCCCTCTCCAAATTCGCTGGGGCACTTGTCCACTCCTCAGTCTCTATTATGGGGGTTGACGGATTAGTCTTACAGCCATTAGCCACCTCATGTCTACACTGCATCTTACTAAATTCCCCCATTCCCTCTTTTCTTATTCTACCTCGGTGCCCAGCCAGGGCTACCATGTACCCCCTCATAAAGCCCAGTTGTCCTAAACCACAGTCACCTACCTCAGTTTCACTGTCTCACCCCACAAGGCTGTGCCATTCTTGGCACTTAAATGCCTTATCTTATCTCCTCTGTGACTATCCCCTCATCTGAAAAAGAAATCTCCTTCCTCAGGCTCACTGGGTACTCTCACCTCCGGATTCACAACTGTAGTCTTCTTGCAAAGCTCTCCATGACGTGACATGGCGAAAGGATCCCCCTCACTGAGCCCGTAGATCCCAAGGCCAACATTCTCACCCCTTTAATGCTCTGAAAACACTCTGACCTCAGCGTCTTCTCACCCTTGCTCCCCTCACTCACTCCACCCTTCCCAAAAAAACAACTTCCTTGACTGGGCAGGTTTACTCAACAGTCCGGCTACTATCAGAAACTGAGATCGTTATCTCTAGGAAAAATGCGACAGTTTTAAAATCCAAGCGGCTAGAGGCGTGAGAACAGATTGCATGGCCTACTCCCTCCTCCTCCTGCATTTTCTCCAGCCTCATATACCTATACATAATTTTCCAAAGTCTTTATTAACTTAAAGACTTTGGAGCATTGCTGGGTTAAATGAATTCGCCTGCTCTTAGTAAGCTAAACCAGAATATTAAGGTTCAGTAAAAATAAGAAGTTAAGCCAGCACAGTGTCTAATTTCTTATCCAACCATCCAAGTCCCCAGCTTCCACTGCTCCTTTCCTTCCTATTTTCTTTTCCCTTGGATACAGCCCATTCTAACATTCCCTCCCACTTTTCACTGCAATACCTACCTCTCAGGCTCACCAAATGCCTCCCACCATCCCCAAAGAAGACTAGGCGACACCATCCAGGACCTGATGACCCATCATTCCTCACAGGCTCTTACCTGGCAAGGGACCCTCCAATTTTTACTCTGGAAGAAGCTCAGGTTTTCGAATTCCTTTTATATGTCTCCTCATCATAATCCTCCTACAGGCAGCTAGCAATGAGTTCACCAATGAAGGTTTTTGGTCTTTTCAGGTGAAACGGACTTGGGATGATGAGGGAGTCATCAATTCTACTATAATTGTCTTTATCAAAACCTATATTAATCTCGACCTATCCCTCCCTCACTAAAGGACCTTCTCTCTCGCCCTACAAACCTTGGACCTACTCCTTTGCCCACCCTCATCAACACAACTTTCCATCTACTCTCTAACATCAATCCCTCCTTCTCTAACATCCTGCTGGATTTGTCTGTCACTGGCTTGAACCCTCATCATAGCCACTCCAATCCCAACCTATTTGACCACTAACTTAACTCTTACCTATAACAGACTTCAACGCACCCTATACAACATCTCTCTCTTTAATACGGAAAACACTACCTGTTTAACGAACGCCTCTCAAACCACTACCCCAACTACTCCTCCACCTTACTACTGTGCACAATCTATAAATTTACCCCCTCCCTTAGCCTGCCCTCCACTGGGTATTTTTCTCCTTTGTTGGGACTACAGCCTACACCTGTGTCCCCCAGGACCTGTCACACTCACTCTGCTGCTGAATTTTCAGAAGATATCTTAATCATTAGCAATTCCCTTGAATCCCTTTAAAGGATAGACTCCTTAGCAGCAGTAGCCCTACAGAACCGGTGCGCTTTAGCTCTCTTGACAGCAGAAAAAGGAGGTACCTGCGTCTTTCTTGGGGAAGAATGCTGCTACTTTGTAAATGAATCAGGAATTGTCAAAAATCACATTAAATCCCTCCAGGACAGGATTGACCAAAGATGACGTAACCAGCTAGAAGGGGGATATGCCATCTTTGGCTCTTACTCCATGGCTCCTCCCACTATTAGGCCCACTGGTGTTTATTCTTTTAATCCTGCTCTTTGGCCCCTGTCTCATGCGCTGTTTCACTAGTTTTTTGCAGAACAGAATGCAGGCGTTTGCCAACCAGAAGGTGGGAGAAATCTATCTGGCCTTGAATTCAGAACCTAGAGTCACCTTGTTATGCCCAGATTACAAGATCCCCCAAGACAGACCACCAGGGAGCCAAGTCCGATGCAAAAGCATAGAGCCTTTTATTCAAGCCCAGGCTTGGTCCCCCTCTGCCTCCATTACTGGATGCGAGAGAGAGCCCAGAGTCCCAAGAGAACAAAGAATTTATAGGGCTTGGGAGAGGGGTGGAGGCACTTGGTCGATTCCGGTTGGTTGATTGAGAGCTGGGGGCTAGTTTCCCTTGCTGTCCCATTGGCTGAGATAAGGGCAGGCTGAGTAACTGATACATTCTGTGGCTTTCCTAGGGACACAGCTATCAGTTCCGTTCTGTTCTTTTACTATCAGTTCCATTCCGTCCCTTCAATACCCTAAGCCCTTGTCCTATATGGACAATGCAGTAAGCCACCAATCAGTGTGCGCCGAGTACACTAAGCCCCAACCCCTTCCCATTCTGCCCCTCAAAAGGTGTGCCCACCCCTGCACGTGTTGCTGTCTTCCCCTTGTGAGACAGCCCGGCAGGTGCTTCTCCTCTAATAAAGCCTGTAGTCCTGGTTTTTAGGCCTCCGTCTGATCTTTCAATATCTTTAAAATTCCTACTGAACCTGTGTGAATTAATCAGATCAAAACATAGTGTTAACCTTTCTTTTCTGTGATCAAAATAATAGTTAGAGACTATATATGATTACACTTGAAAACCCCCCTGAAAGGTGAACATGATGACTTTATTTAAAGGAAGGGGATGGAGGATGGCGGGACATGAAAAGGGAAAAGTTGCATAGCACTGAGACAAGGGAACATTGGGTCCATGATAGCAGCACCCAGGAGCTGGAGTTTCATCCTTATAAGCAATCACTGGAGGGAAACTGGTCATCAGTGGATTGGGGGCTGAGCTGGTGGGCTTGGAATGCATATGGATGCAGATGTGTGATCAGGTGTCTTCAGGACAGTTTCCATTCCTTGTATGGTCTGACTACTAGTGTCCAGCAAGTTTTTCCTGGTCTTTTGTACTCCTGTGGTGGGAAGCTTACAAATGGCCATTAAGGATTGTATTACCCTACTTAATATTCCCTGATCTGTATTCCCTGTTGTTGTTGTTTTTTAACATAAAATCATAACCCTTATACAACTATAAAATGAGCACATATTAAAGATATTATTTAATGTATTCATTAATGAGAGAACCGACAACATGTTCCATTAGTGTCAAAGGAAATTTCAAGAACAACACATGTAGACAGGAAGAATGCTGGAGTTACAAACAGATGCAAATTGGCTACTTTGGACCAGGGTGGAGGAAGGGTGGGGGAGGATGAGAGGAAGTCAATTGTCGCTCCATTGGACAGGATCATTTGCATATTTATAGAGTCATTTTCATTGCTAGTAATCTACAACTAACAGAGTTGTAAATAGCTCAAAGTTAGTGAAAAGTAGAGACAACCCTGAAGGGTTCACTAGACAGAATACTTACCATTTATTTATTTATTTATTTAGCCCATTTCTAAGTCTTTAACAATTTTTTTCTGACACCTATAGCACTCCACTTCTCTAATCCTCTCTCCTTTGTAGAAAGCTTCTAAGCTCATCTCATAAAGTTTGGATTTTTCCTTCCTTTCCCCACAAAAGACTACTTAGTCCACATTAGTACTAAGAAACTCCAATAGGTGTACTTCTTTCCCAATAATTTTTTCACAGCTAAGTGAAGTTCCCAGGAACTGCTTCTTCTTTGCCTCACATACTCTTTCTATGAGGCTTCAGTTGGCTGGCTCCTTGAAGACCCCGAGTCTCAAAAAAAATTTAAAAAAAAAAATACTGACATGAAATAACAAGCCCCTTAATCAGGCCCAAAAAGCAGCTCATGTTTCTGTTGGTGGAAAAGAACAAAACTCAGTATTATTTTAATAATTTAGCCCCACCGAAGGGGGCTATCCAATTGGACAAGCACCCTAAGCATTAGATGACTCTAAAGCAGCTGTGGGCAAACTACGGCCCCCGGACTGGATCCGGCCCGTTTGAAATGAATAAAACTAAAAAAAAAAAAAAAAGACCGTACCCCTTTATGTAATGATGTCTACCCCTTTATGTAATGATGTTTACTTTGAATTTATATTAGTTCACACAAACACTCCATCCATGCTTTTGTTCCAGCCCTCTGGTCCAGTTTAAGAACCCATTGTGGCCCTTGAGTCAAAAAGTTTGCCCACCCCTGCAAGTGTATGGTTTGCAGAACCTGGCCTTTTCTTATTCTTTTTGTTTTTTAATATGTTTGTTTTTTTGAGAGAAAGAAGAAGAAAGAGAGAGATAGAAACATTGGGCTCGATCCCCAGCAGAGGACGTGCAGGAGGAACCTGAACCTGGCCTTTTCTATAGTCTCTCTCCAGGAGTAGAACCCTTAAAACTCTGCCATATCTCTATCCTCAGGCACTTTGATTTGTCGGTGAAACTATTTTAAAATCTACCTTCTCTTTCAGTGCTGTTCTACTTTGAAGGCAAGGCTTTGCAGTCAGCTAAAGTGATTTTATTTAGATTACTTAAGTGCATCATATAGACATATGCAAATATATGCAAATAAGGTACACAAAGGAGTAATTAAAATAAAATCTCAAACAGATATCAAATAATAGTCCTAGGAAAAGCAATTAATTATATTGTCTACAATCACTCCCTTTGTTAGCAGGGATTATTTTCCCAAATGAAAAGGCAAACCATTTTCTTTGCTCCTCTGATAGAAAGACAAAAAATATTGCATTTGTTATCTGCTTAATTGTTGTCAGGAGCAATATAGTCAAACAACATCCATTAACAAGAGGAAAAATAATTCCAAAATGGCACCACAACTTGGAAAGATTTCAGAGTCGGCCACTGCTGACCATTTCAGCCTCATCTCATTCCCCAAGATTCCTCACTCAACTTTCAGCTCCTTTTATACTGCATTTCTGGATGTGCCACAATCTACCAGCTCCCAGTCCTCTGCCAGGAGTTACATGTTCCAGATGACAGAGCACAGTCAAAGCAACACATAAGTGGGTAATTATATAATCCAGGATGCTAAGTGTAAATGGGAACAGAACATGATGGGGCATTGAACAGCAGCACCTATGGAAGGAAGGGTGGTGGTCAGAGAAGAGCCTGAAAGATGTGACCCTTCAACTGAGGATTAAAGAAAGTATAGGAAGCAAGCACTCAGAGTACAGAGACCTTGTTTTTAATAGTCTATGTTTAGAAGAATTACTAGTATCCGTGGGTCTGAAACAAAGTGTAAGGCTTAAAGCAGTGTTTCTCAACCTTGGCTGCACATTAGAATCACCTGGGAATCTTTTTAAAATCCTGATTTCTGGGCCTCATCCTCCGGAAATGCTGTTTCTTTGTTTTGGGTTGAGGCCACATTAGTAAAAAAAAAAAAAAAAAAAAAAAAAAAAGAATTTCCGGAGGATGAGGCCCAAAATCAGGATTTTAAAAAGATTCCCAAGTGATTCTAAATGTGCAGCCAAGGTTGAGAACCACTAGCTTAAAGGGACAAGAGAATAAGGCTAAAGAGACAGAGTGGCCTGAGCCTGGAGAACTGGGTTGCTATTGTTAAAAGATAAACTGAGGCATATTAAAATTTTAATAGTTGGTTTGAGTAAAAATCTATTACAATGAGCACTCCACTGACAAGAGGGTCAGGCAGAGACTTTTATACAGAAAAGGTAAAAGCAAGGTAAGGGAATTATTTCATTGACTAAGCTTAAAGCTTATTTGGCTATTTGTATTTGGTTGTGATGTTGCAGAAGACTGAAGAAAAACCAAGCAACACTTTAGAGAAATGGAGTTACACAGTTTATTATTACGCCGGCAGACTCAGCAGAGTAACAGTAACTTCCCAAGTCTGAGCAAAGTAACATGCAGGGAGCTTCTCCTTTATATCTTTCTGGTCTCTTTGTCCCTCAAATATGGATTATGCTTCCAATCCTTTCATGGGCTTTGCAAAAAAAAGGGCCCAGGTGTTGGGGGTCTTGAGACCATATCTAGTGTCTGGCCTGTTGCCAGCTCTAATAACTCCCTCCTCTGGGGCTGTGCACTGTTAATAGTTTATGGCCTCTGTATTTAGGTAACAGGTCTTGCAAGACCAGTTTCTGGGAAAGAGGCAGTGACTTAATTATAGGTTATAAAGAATGTACACTGGGCTTGCTGGCACAGATGCAGATTGATAGCCCCCCAAATATCAGGGTTACATTGGAATTAGCCTTTTAGCCTTCTCACCCGCCCTCCCTCACCCACTCCTAGTTCCACAAGCTTTTCTTAGCCTTGTGGTACAATGACTACCGGGATGTTACAATGAACAGGGACGATGACTGCTCTTAGCTGCTTCTTGCTGATAAGGGGCAATGACCATGGGGTTAGCATCCCTTTTCTTCCTCTCGAAGGGGTTTGTAGGGAGTTCTTCTGGTTTGTAGGACCATCTGAAGTTTAAAGGCATCTAGGTGAGATGAAATAAAGCGAGTTAAGAAATTTAGATGACATGGTCCTAATGTTACGGCTATGAGTAGCATTAACAGTGATCCTGCCAATGGGAGAATCCATTTCCAGACCCCACCACCCCCAAATATCCCAGGACTTGGATAGCTCCTGTCTTCTTTTTGTTGCTCATTCGATTAGATCTTTTGCCTTATCCCTGACAATGCCTAACTAGTTGGCATAGAAGCAGCACTCTTCTCCTAAGAAGAGGCAGATTCCACCTTTCTCTGCTGTTAGTAAGTCTAATCCTCTTCTATTCTGTAGTACTACTGTGGCTAAGGAATCAGCTTGATCCTGTAAGGCAATTAGAGTCTCAGCTACTCTCTCTATGTCTTCTGAAAATTCTTGGGTCAAAACTTGATAAGAGGAGACAGAGTGAGCTATTCCTCCTATCCCGGCTCCTATGCTACCCGCAATTCCGAGCTCTATTAGAAGGGGAATTACTTGCAGAGTCCTCTTAGATCTAGTTACTGCTTTAAGGCGGGGGGGTCTCAATGGATTGGTTGTTGGGTATAATAGACATATCTGGGGTTAGATAGGCAGTAGTGCACACTCCCATCCAGTTTGCAGGCAGGCAGAGGTAAGCAGCGGTCCCACACACATGGAATGTTCCTGCAAGAGGGCACCAGGGGTAAGTGGTGTTTTCAGCCTTAAGGGTAGAGTTGCATAGTTCATCTGGGAGGGGACCTGTTGGGTGTTGGCCCTGGGTACTGTTGAAGCAAATAGGAGCAACATTAGTTAGCTGCACATTGGCCGTGACAGGTCCTATTATTTCTTCTGTTAAGTTCCCTGGTTTAGTTATGTTTACATGAGTAGCCATTAATAGGAGTGGTCCGGGGTAAGGGGCGGGGGGGGGAGGCAAAGTCAGTATTCCCTAGCCAAAGAAGGGTTGGAAATATTGAGGAGGTGGTAGGTTGAATTGAGGAGCTGATAAAGCCGGGGGTCTAGATCATATCGCTTCTTTGGCTGAGTCCTCAGCTTAGATAATCTGGGTGCTTTATGTTCAAGCAGCTGCCTGAGAGTCTTTTTAATATCTGCCTTCTGGGCTTGGTCCCGGACACCCCCCTCCCCCAATCACAGTAGCCAACATGGGTGCAGCAAGTCCAGCAAGTTACTGAGTCTGGCTTTCCTTGACAGATACATCCTTCCCATTTTTGTCTGAGCTTAATTCTTCCCATCCAATACAATTCCCCACCCCACCCCCCACATGCATTCAGTAGCAGATTCGTAACATGCTGCAGGCTGATAAGTATAGCTAACAAACATCTGACTTGATTGGATTCTCCTTAGACTACCCGGTCTAGCATATTTGGGTAGTAACTCTCTAAGCAAGGACATGTGGTAGTGGCCTCTAAGGGAGGCAAGTATGTGCTAGCTAATATTATTAGTGGGAACATGTTATTTCTTCTATTCCTGTTCAGTGGGGGTCCACAGCAGTGAACCACTAGGACAAAGAGTAGTATTATGACTATTCCTGCAAAGCAGATGTAACCAAGGATTGCATGACAAGGTGTAGTCCAACAATTCATGATGAGGCCTTCGTTTCCTTGCTGAGGTGCAGCTGGAGGGAATTCTCAAGATCTGGGGTCACTTTCCACTAGGACTGATCACTGCTTGGCTGATGAGCTGCCTTTACACTCTAGTAGTGGATCCAGGTGCTCAATCCTGCAACTTTGAGGGCTGTGGGTGTAATTAATATGGCTGGATAGGGTCCCTTCCAGGTAGGTTTGAGGGGTTCATTTTTCCAATCCTTTACCCAAATCTGGTCTCCAGATTTATAAGATGTATGGCTGTCCCTAGAGAGATGGGTAACCAACCAGTAACCCATCTGTGGACCTCAAAGACAGTTTTTCCAAGTCCTTGTAATTGCTTCTGGATTTCTAAGTTCCCTATTTCCCCCAAATCTCCCTTTGGCCAAATTAAGGGAGGGGGTCTACCATATAGAATTTCAAAGGGAGAGAAACCAACCCTGGCTCTTGGGGCACAGTGTACAAGAGGCAAGATATCTGTCCAGGGTAAGGTTGTCTCTTAGCGTAGCTTAGCCATAGCCTGCTTGAGAGTACAGTTCATGTGCTCTACTTTCCCTGAATTCTGAGGCCTGTAAGCTGTATGTAGGTTTCATTTAATTCCTAAAGCCTTAGCTACCTGTTGTACTATTTCTGCTATAAAGGCTGGGCCATTATCAGACACTATGGTCAGAGGCATTCCATACCATGAATTATATCCTTCAGCAATGTCTTTGTGACTTCTCTTGCTTTTTCAGTGCTAGTGGGATATGCCTCTATCCAGCCTGAAAAGGTGCAAACAAAGACTAGTAAGGTATTTATTTCCTGTGCTAGGCCCTATTTCTGTAAAATCTACTTCTAAGTCCTCAAAGGGAGCTTTCCCACAGCACTGAACTCCTATCGGTCCTTCAGGACCCTGTTTGGCATTGTTCTGCGCACACAGGAGGCAATGATGAAAGACTGAGGCACACAAGGAGGGAATATGGGCAATTAGGTAGTATCTGCCTGATAAAGCTTCTAGGGAAGTCTTCCCTAAATGAGTAAGTTCATGTTGCTGGAGGACTACCTTATGGGCTAACTGTTCTGGGACATGGACCCTATGATCTGGGAGTATCCACCAGCCTTCCTTCGTTCTCTTGCCCCCTTCTTGCTGGGCCCATTCCTCTTCCTGAGGAGTGTACTTTGGAATTTCAGGTAATTCGGGGGCCAACATGATCCGTGATGGTGCCACTTGTTCTCTAGCAGCCTGCTTGGCTGTGGCGTCAGCACGTTGGTTTCCTTCTGACACTGAGTCTTTCCCTTTCTGGTGACCTTTGCAATGGATGACAACTGTTTCCTTGGGCTCCTAGACTGCTTCTAGTAACTTTAAAATCTCATTCTGATTTTTTATTCCTTTTCCTCCGGCTGTCAGGAGCCCCCTTTCTTTATATATGGCCCCATGGATATGCAGGGTAGCAAAGGCATAGCACAAATCAGTGTAGATGTTGGCACACTTATTCTTACTGAGTTCTAGGGCTTTTACTAGGGCCCAAAGTTCTGCCCTCTGCGCTGACCATCCTTCAGGTAGGGCCTGTGCCTCTATTGTCTCAAAGTTTGATACCAGTGCATATCCAGCTCATCCTTTTTCTTCATCTAAGAAGCTACTGACGTCCATGAACAATACTAAGTCCAGGCTCTGTAGGGGCTTGTCTGTTAGATTTGGCCAGCTGGAGTAAGCCTCCTCTAGGACTTCTAGGTAATCATGCTCAGGGGCTCCCTCAGCAACAGGTAAAAAGTGGGCAGGATTAAGAGTTCTCACTGCTTCTAATCATACCCATGCATTTTCACATATGAGCACTTGATACTGAGTCATTTCAGCATGTGTCAGCCAGTGCTGTCCCCTTGCTTCCATCAGAGTGACAATAGCAAAAGGTACGTTTACATTTAAATTTTGTCCTAAGGTAAGCTTATCCACTTCCTTGACTAACAATGTCATGGCTGCAAGGGCCCTGAGACACGGGGGCCACCCGGCAGCAACTGGGTCAATCTGCTTGGAGAGATAGGCTACTGGTCTTTTCCAGGGTCCAAACTCCTGGATTAGAACTCCTAGAGCTAGCCAGCTGTTCTCGTGAATGAAGAGATTAAAGTCCCCTGTCACATCTAGAAGCCCTAGTGCTGGGGCCTCAGTGAGCTTTGCCTTTATGGTGATGAAGGCTTTGTCCTGCTCAGGACCCCAGTCGATGGATGCCTTTTCTTTCTGTTTTAAAGCTTCATAGAGAGGTTTAGCTAGGTCTGAAAACCCTGGGATCCAAATTCGACAGAACCCTGCTACTCCCAGGAATTCCCAAATCTGCTGTGGGTGCAAGGGACTGGGATGGCACATACTGCCTGCTTTCTTTCAGTCCCTAGCCTTCATTTCCCTTGGGTGATTTGGAAGCCTAGATACTTGACTTCTTCCTGACAAATCTGTGCCTTTTTATTAGACACCCAATAACCTGTTTCAGTTAGTATTCTCAGAAGGGCTCATGTTCCCTCCCAGCACTGAGCTTGTGTGGAGCTAGCCAGTAGGAGGTCATCTACATATTGGAGTAGAACACACCCCAAGTCCTGTCCTGGGAATTTAGACAAATCAGATGCTAGTGCTCCACTGAAAAGTGTAGGGGAGTTCTTGAACCCTTGGGGCAGTCTGGTCCAGGTGAATTGCTCCTTGGCCCCCATGGTTGGGTTTTCCCATTCAAAGGCTAACAGGGGCTGGCTGGAAGGTGCCAACTGAAGGCAGAAAAAAGCATCTTTCAGATCTAGGCATGTAAACCATTCCTCCTCTGATGGAATGAGTCCCAGAAGAGTATAGGGATTTGGCAGCGCTGAATGCAGGGTTATAACAGCTTCATTAACAGCCCCCAGGTCCTGGACCGGGCTTTTTGACAGGCAAGAGAGGCATGTTCCATCGAGACTGACATCATTTAAGAAGCCCCCACTGGAGAAGCCGGTCTAAGTGGACGGGGATTCCTGGGCGTGTTTCCCTTGGAATTGGATATCCGCAGATTTTAACAGGCTTTAAGTCGATTAGTACTGTGGTGTAGTCCTTAGCCAGGCCTGGAGGATTCCCTTCCACCCAGACCAGTGGAAATTCTTCCTCTAATTCAGGTTCTAATGGTGAGGCCTTTGACTGGGGGCGGGGGGGAGGTATAAAGTCTCCATTCTTTCTCCCTTGGCACTGCTAAGGACAGGATCATTGGGGAGGTCTCGTCACCTAGGTGAAGCTATGCTGAGCCATCTGGAACAAAAGTGATTTCTGCCCCCATTTTGGCTAAAAGGTTTCTACCCATTAAAGGCACTGGACAGTCTGGCAAGTACAGGAATTCATGAATTACTTGGTGGCTGCCAAGTTGGCATTGATGAGGGCAGCAGTATGGTCTATGGGTCTGGTCTCCAGTAGCTCCAATAATGGTGACCTCTTTTCCTGAGATAGGTGCTACGTTCCGAGTGACTACTGAGTGCTCCACTCCTGAATAAACCATAAAGTCCACAGTCTGGCCCCCTATTTTCATTCTGACTATGGGCTCATGGGAGCCCAGATAAAAAGAGCCCGGTCTGTCATAGTCGGAATCAGCCATTGCTAATCCAATGAGATTTTCTTCAGGTGGCTCTGGTTGATAGTGATTGGGTGGAAAAGGGGGCCCAGTTTTCTTACTTTGCCATTTGGGACATTTATTTTTCCAGCATCCTGTTTCCTTAAAATAGGCACACTGGTCTCGTCTCAGGCTTGCTCTTCCTTTTCCCCCTGATCTGTATTCTTGCTTCCCTTTCTGATCTGTCTGGGAACCCAAGCCTCTAAAATCCACTGCTATTATATTGGCCCTTCTTTGTATTCTCTTTTTTTCCTCCTCCTTGCCACACTGTCTCAGTTGATGAAAACCTTGTTTGCTGTCTCTAGCAGCTCAGTAACATTTTTTCCCTGCAAATACTTTTAGATTCTGTAGCTTTCTCCTTATGTCAGGATGGGCTTGACCTACAAAAGCTGCATTTACCATAGTTTGAATTTCCGGGGCCTCAGGATTAAAGGAGGTGTAGATCTGGTATGTCTCACATAGTCTCTCATAGAAAGCTGCTAGACTTTCACCAGGCTCCTGGAAGACCTCGGAGATTTTAGTCATATTGGTGGGCTTCTTGGCTCCGGCCCTGAACCCCTGGAGGAAGGCCAGCTGATATCTTTCTAGCCTGGCCCTTCCATCTTCTGAGTTTGGGTTCCAATCAGGTTCCTCATCTGGGAAGATCTCCCTGGCCCATCTGTCTGTAACTAATATCCCTGCCAGGACCTGGATCTGGAGCCATATCCAAGCCTCTGTTACTATTCTCATGCATTCCTCAGTGCTAAAGAACATGAAAAGGAGCCGCTTGCAGTCCACCCAGGTGGGCTTCTGGGTCTGGAAGATCATTTCTAGGAGGTCTATCATGGCCTGAGGTTTTTCTGAATAAGCTGGGGGGGGGGGGGGGGTAATGTTTCCAGTTAAGGATATCACCTGTGGTAAAGGGCTGATAATACTAGACTGGCCCTCCTTCCTGCAAGGTCCCATCTTCATTAAGTACTTTGGCACCCCGAATCTCCCTGAGAGGCATCTGATATGCCGGTTGTCATTTGGGTCTTTGGTCAGCTGAATGCAAGTGTTGCCCAACTGGCTCTGGAGAGCCTGGTTGAGAAAAGACTGAGTGTGTGTGGGGGGGGTGTTTCTAGACTTTCTGGACCTTCCAGACCAGCGGGGGGAGCACTTGGTGCCACCTGAGGCACATATGGAGGTGGTAAAACTGACGGGGCTTCCTCAGGAGGTCCTTGCAGAACAGGGGGTTGGGTTCCCTTCTGAGGGATCTCTTTCTTTTCTCCTACATGCTTCTTTTCTCCTGCCTCCTTCTTTTCTCCTGCTACTAAAATCTTACTCTGTCCCTTCTTACACATGAAGAACCAGATTCAAAGCGGAAAGGTTTGAGCAATTT
>NW_006297066.1:851803-853108 GCF_000327345.1 Myotis davidii | reverse complement strand
TACACAATGGAATCCTATGCTGCTGTGAAAAGGAAGGAACTTCTACCATTCGCAACAGTATGGATGGAACTGGAGAGCATTATGCTAAGTGAAATAAGCCAGTCAATGAAAGAAAAATACCACATGATCTCACTCATTCATGGATAATAGAGACCATTATAAACTTTTGAACAATAATCGATACAAAGTCAGAGTAGCCTAAAACAGATTGTCAAACTGCATCGGGAAGGCCAGGGAGGGTTGGGGGGCAGGAGGTAGGGGGGTAAGAGATCAACCAAAGGACTTGTATGCATGCATATAAGCATAACCAATGGACATAAGACACTGGGGGGTAGGGGAGGCCAGAGTATTGTCAAGGGTGGGGTAAAAAAAGGGACACATATATAATACCCTTTGTGATACTATAAGCAATAAAAAAATAATAATAATAAAAAAAGAAGTTCGGACCTGCATTGCCATTGCTCACCATTTATCTACCATCCAGAACTAGAGTATCATTGTTGCCATGTCACAGGGGACAGTTATGGAGAAGGGAACCCATAAAAACTGTTGGACAGTGATTGGGAAGGGAACTCAAAGAATTGTTGTCCCAGAAAGGAGCTTACTGAAAACTAGTTCCTTTGATGCCATGCTGCAATTTAAAAGGACATGATAGAAAAAAAATGTTGAGGGAGAACCTAAGATGGCTGCATAGATAAACACCGGAAAATTGCTGCCTCCCACAACAACTTCAAAAATACAACAAAAAGACAAAACGGACATCATCCAGAACTACAGGAAGGCTGACTGAGTGGAAATTCTACAACTAGAAGGAAGGAGAAAAACACACTGAGAGCCAGAGGAGTTGTGGAAGTAAAGTGCAGAGGCACGGAAGCTCATGCGAGTGGAATGGGGCTGGCACCTGAGGACGCATCTGTCTTTTTGAATCGGGAGTCACAAGCTCCCGACTGCTATGAACTCCGGTTCCGGAAAGTCCCTGCGGACCCAGGACTCATATGGGGAGAAACTGGACTGTCTGGCAGCAGGCAGAACTCGGAACTTAAGGGTGGCTTTCCCTCAGAGGTGCTTGCAGCAATTACCGGGACACTGAGATGCGCGACCCCTTAGGGCAGGGCTGAGAATCTGCCATAGCTGCTTCCTCCGCCCTTTGATTCCCTGAGACCCTGCCCCACCCAGGCTGCAGCAGAAGCTTTTGCATATGAATGCCATGGCCCTCTGCAACCTGAAAATTACCTAACAAACTGCAGCAGGGCCAGACAGACCCAGAACTTCGAAGAGAAGGACCAAGGCCACACAGCGGCTGGG
>NW_006297066.1:843504-851768 GCF_000327345.1 Myotis davidii | reverse complement strand
ATGCCCAGTGGTCAGAGTGGGACCATCCAGATTGCAGCTCCTCAGATCCATAAAGGACACACTCAGGGGGCAGACTCAGTGACCACCAAAGCCCCATTGAAGCAAGTCTTGCCCCAGAGGGGTGGCTCCAGCACAGAAGTTCTCCCACTGCAGACACAGCTGATTCTCAGCCAATTGACCCGGAGTTCAATCCCTCCCAGTGTTACCTACAACAATCAAGGCTTAACTACAAGACTGTGCACAAAGCCCACAAGGGGGTGCACCAAGAGTGTCCACCTCAGGTAACTGGGGAGGCTGAGCCACTGGGCCCTACAGGACACCTAGCACACAAAACCACTCTATCAACACAGGGAAGCATAAAAAATGCAGAGACAAAGAAACAGGTCACAAAGGACAGAAATGGAGGAAAGCAAACGACTGGATATAAAGTTCAAGGCCACGTTTTTAAGGTTTTACAATAATTTTATGGAAACTGCCGATAAATTTAGTGAGACCCTGGAGGATATGAGGAAAGACCAACTAGAAATTAAGCATACACTGACTGAAATAAATAATAATATACAGAGATCCAACAGCAGACAAGAGGATCCCAAGAATCAAGTAAAAGATTTGAAATATGAAGAAACAAAAAATACCCAACCGAAAAAGAAAAAAGAAAAAAGATTCCAAAAATATGAAGATAGTGTAAGGAGCCTCTAGGACAACTTCAAGCATACCAACATCAGAATTATAGGGGTACCAGAAGAAGAGAGAGAGGAAGATATTGAAAACCTATTTGAAGAAATGATGACAGAAAACTTCCCCTACCTGGTGAAAGAAATAGACTTACAAGTACAGGAAGCGCAGAGAACCCCAAACAAAAGGAACCCAAAGAGGACCAAACCAAGACACATCATCATTAAAATGCCAAGAGCAAAAGACAAAGAGAGAATCTTAAAAGCAGCAAGAGAAAGAAACTCAGTTACCTACAAGGGAGTACCCATACAACTGTCAGCTGATTTCTCAACAGAAACCATGCAAGCCAGAAGAGAGTGGCAAGAAATATTCAAAGTGATGAATAGCAAGAACCTGCAACCAAGATTACTTTATCCAGCAAAGCTATCATTCAGAATAGAAGATCAGATAAAGAGCTTCACAGATAAGAAAAAGCTAAAGGAGTTCATCACCACCAAACCAGCATTATATGAAAGGTTGAAAGGTATTCTTTAAGAAGAGGAAGAAGAAAAAGGAACTCTTACCATTTGCCACAGCATGGATGGAACTGGAGAGGGATAAATACCACATGATCTCACTCAATTGTGGAATATAATGAACAACATAAACTGATGAACAAGGACTGATCCAGAAATGGAGAGGCATTTATTGGACTGTCGGGCCTTGGAGGGAAGGTAGGGGAGGGTGGGGGTATGGGGGAAAGATCAACCAAAGGACTTTTATGCAAGCATATAGGCCTAACGAATGGACACGGACAACGGGGGGGTGAGGGCATGAGCAGGGAGGCTGGGGGTAGAGGGTAACGTGGGGATATGGACACATATGTAATATCTTAATCAATAAAAAATATATTAAAAAAATAAAAAACATTAAAGGACATTATAGAACCCAATCTTTGTCACTGAATTTAAAAATCTTAAAAGGACCTGAGCTCTGCAAACGGCATACATTCTTGTTAAGTTTATTAAATCAAAAAGGGTGATATGATGGAGGCTAAGTCCAGTGGGTCATAATAAATGCAAGAAGTCCTCAAAAGTTTGAATGGACTCTTTCAGCAGGGCTGAAAATCTGCATGTTATTACTTGCTGCTGGAACAGCCAAAGGCAATTCCCCTAATCTGGTGGTCCATTATTGTTTACTGGACCTTACCTTTGATGAATGGCTATCTGCTTTGCTAAATGGCAAAATATGTGAATAAAAAGCCTAGGGTCCAGATATTCTGAGAGCTTGGTCACTAGAGCTAAGCCTCCACTGAGTCCCCAAAATGCCTTCTAAATTTATATTTCTTGTCTAGTCTCCCAATTCATTTATGCGCAACCCTTCTCAATTTTCCTGAACTCTTGCTGCGGAAAGACCCTGGAATTGACATAATTAAAGCACAGTGATTAATCACAAAAACAATATGTAATTATATGTTTTCCGATGGTCTTAGGCGACCCCTGTGAAAGGGTCATTTGACCCCCAAAGGGGTCGTGAGAACCACAGGTCTAATGGGAGATCCCTTGTAGGTAACTTTCTGTCTCTTTCTGGTAGCCTTTAAGATTTTACTTTGTCATTGATGTTTGCCAATTTAGTTATAATGTGTCTTGTTGTCAGTCGTTTGTGGTTCATTTTGTTTGGGAGTCTGTGTGCTTCTTGGACTTGTGTGGCTTTTTCCTTCCCAATATCATGGAAGTTTTCTGTCATTATTCCTTCAAACAGGTTTTCTATTCCTTGCTCCATTTCTTCTCCTTCTGGCTTTCCTGTTATGGGAATGTTGTTTCATTTGAAGTTATCCCAAAGCTCTCTTAGGCTCTCCTCCTGCTTTTTAAGGTTTTTTTTTTTCTCATTGGTTTTCTGTTTGGGTGGTTTTTTTTCTCCCTTGTCTTCTAACTTGCTGATGCTGTCCTCAGTTTCTTCTTGTCTGCTCTTCATATTTTCCATTGTGTTCTTTATTGCAGCTATGTCATTCTTCATTTCTACTTTGTTCTTCATTTCTCCTTGATTCTTACACATGTTGTTGAATTTGTCTTCCATCCTTTTCAGTATCCTTATAACCATTGCTCTGAGTTCTTTTTCTGACAAATTCTTGCCTCCATTTCATTTACTTTATTTTCTGGTGATTCTTCCTTTTCTTTCATTTTTCGTTTCTTTCTTTGTCTCCCCATTTTGCTGTTCTGTGAAAGGCGTTTTAGGGGTAAAATAGGCAGATTTAGGGAGTTTTAGAAATTAAGACGGTCCATGGGGGATGACTACAAAGCTTGGGGGCTGGGAGCTACCAAAAAGCATACATTCAGAGAGAGAGAAAAGAGATTCCACAGAAATAAGGGAAAGGAAGATACCCATTCACTGAAGTTAAGGGGAAATCCACAGGGAGTAGAGAAACAAAAGGGAGAAAGCGGAAAACATATTTTCACAGTGGATAGAGAATTTAACCACAGGAGCTGGTAGATAAAAAGGGGTCCCCATGTGGTGTTTGTGCTTTGAAGCTTCTATAGTGACCTATAAGAAGGGATTATTGAAAGACAAAGAACTGAAACCTTTATAATCATTAGGAATAAGTGGCTTGGTGGGCTACCGCTTTGGGACCCCCTCCCCATGTGGGAGTATGTGCTTGTTTTTCAATAAATATCCACCTTTCCATATACCACCTTTTGTCCTTGGCTTCATTGTTCAAGCCCATCTGGACAATAATCTGGGGAAGAAATCACCTTTGCATCTTTCCCAAAGGAAATCCACATGTTTCAGTTTGGTCTGCATTTCATAAGCATTTCCAGTGGCCCCTATGAGATGATGCAATATAGTAGTGAAAGGAATTTTAGAGACAGGACAGACAGTTTTAGAGAAAAGGGGAGTCCATGGAAGAGGAGTGCATATGTGAAGGGCAGAGATAGCCCTAAGACACCAGAATGCTTATCTTACTTTCACAGATGATAGAGAAATGTTGCAAGATAAGGGAAAGGAAAGGCATACATTCACAAAGGCTAGAGGAATGTTGCAAGATAAGGGGGAGAGGAAGAGGAGGGCACCAGGTGGGCTTTGACCTTTGAAACTGATACTCTGCAGAAGAATGACCAATTAGGAATGCACGAGGGTCATAAATTAAGGAAGAGTCCAATTGGAAAGGGTCATGTTCAGACAAAAAGCTACCAACATATATAAATCAGAGACAGAGACTCAGATTTGGATTTGGATTTTTCCCCCCCATTTTTTAGAGAGAAAGAGAGAGAGCAGGTTTTTTTCCTTTGGGGAACCCTTCCCAGGGAAGTTTGTATATACTTATACTAAACTTCCACATTTTTATTTAAAATCTTTTAGTCCACAAATTTATTCAAATTTTGTGAGACAAGAACCCAAAGGAGGAGATTCTGCTCACCCCAACTTCACATATCAGTAGAAAGGTATATTTTCATGGAATTACATTTCTGGGTTTCTAAAGTCCCATTTCCCTCAGTCTAGTCATAGAAGAACTGTAGCTGGGGTTTTAGTAGAGCTAAAATCAGAGCCAGTGTCTAGAGTATCCTTTCCATGTTGGAGCCAGGTCAAGTTCAGAATCAGGCTAGCTTAGTTTGTATTTTCCTACTTCAGTCCATTAGTCCATTGTATGTGAGGTCTCTATGGCCATGGGTCATACAGAGGAGTTTAGGAGAGCCAGGAGAGCATACCCCAAACAATAAGAATCCAAGAGAGCAAACTTTTTTTTTTAAGGATTATATATCCTAAATGTTCATGCACTTGCAGTGACGACACCCATTCTGGCCAACCATCTCTGTCCCCAGGTGTGATTGACCTTTCCTATGTTATTCTAATTTTGTTGGGTATATGTCTATCTTTCTTTAGTGGATCTCTTCCCCAGTGTTTTGCAGGGAACATGCCTATATTGTCTGACCTTCCTTTTGCTCCTTTCCTGTTATTAATAACTTGTTAATTACAATTGTATCAATTGGAGATTCAGCGAGAAGTATGATTTACATCCATTTGAAACACCCTATTCCTATGCATGCACTCTGAAAATATGATGGACAGTAAAATAAAGAGTAGGAAACACTGAAAGAATTTTCCCAAGACAACTAAAAAACTTTGGTCTTTATCAGGACGTGAACCTTCAGCAGAGTAAAAATGTATTGTTGCAAGCTATCAAAAAGAATAGAACATATGCTATGATAATGCTCCCAAAGTCACCAATTTGCTCCTTGAACAAAAACCTAGCTATCAAGTAAAATTACTGAAAGGGTTTGACATGTAAGTAAACAATGCTGCATGAGAATGTTTGGGATGCTCATTTGCATGTTAGTTACCAAAAATTATTTTCAACTCACAGCCATTTTAAAGCACTCCTCATCCAGGCCTGGGAACATACTGCATTTTCTGAACAAAGGTGACTGGGCAATGAGTTCTCTTCTGTAATTCATAGGAAGACAATATGCCTTCTATTGGGAACATAATGTTCTTCTGAATGTTTATTATGCAAAGTGAGTGAAGCCTACTAACTAGTGTGAATATCTTTTGTTAAAAAAAGATTTCTGACCACCTTGACTCTTTTTCTGCCTGAATCTGCTGTCTTGAAGCTTTGAACTGAGCTTCTCAGAAAGAGTTAAATCTCACTTTTCTTTTTCTGCATTTACTTCCTGTTTATAGAGTACAGTTTGAGAAAAGAAATGTTTCCTTATTTAATCCACAGCAATATTTATTGCTTCAAGGGAATTCCAGTATTGTCCTTTGGCAAGCTCACTGCTCTTAATTTAAACAGGCAAAACAAATTAATTTTGTTTCCTCTATATGAAAAAGGCTGTGGTTAACTGAACTTTACCTCTGACAAGAATAGTCATTTTAGTTTTTAAAACAAACAAATCAAAATAAATTTACTAGATTATCTTAACATCAAGAATCCACTCTACAAGTTACTTTCCCACAGAATCTTTGTAATCAGTACAAATCAGCTTCCCACAACAATGTGCCTACCATGTGTGAGCTATACTAATGTTTCAGAATGCCCACCTCTGTCCTCTAGCTGCAAACACTTACCAGAAAACAAACAAACAAAAAAATGCAAGGTGGGTTTATGCAATAGTGTATATTAAACCACTTTTTAATCTCATCATTGGATATGTTGCTGGTGGAAATGAGGCTCTTCCACTAGATCACAAGGAAAACATTCCAAGGACCCATGCAAAGGAAACTGTGGTGTGGAAAGATTTATTCAAAAAGGCTGCCCCTGCTCCTGGTTTCCAATGTTCCATTTCTGTCCCTACCACCATGAAAAAAGTCCAATCGTGTCTTCAACAAGGCCAAGAGAAAGGCCAGTGCCTAGAGTTTCTGTTTCATAATAAAGCTTAGTACTTTGGAGCCCATGCAGTCTGCTATGTCCCCCAGATGGCTGCTAGACCCTCATGGTCACTTGTTCCCAGGTGAGAGAGAGATCATTAATGAAAAGGTGAGTTCCTCACTATGTGGGGGGCTGGGGGAGGGGAAGAGAGAACTTCTTTGTTCCCCTGGGGTTATGACCTGGAGGTTTTTCAAAATAAGCTATCAACTTCCCAACCTTTTGTGGGCTTCTGATTAGTCCACCCCCTGTCTATTGATCCCTTTTCCAGGTTAGACTGACAGGCCTCCATGGTCAAGCACCTCCCCTATGCTATTTTTATTTCTATTGTGCATGTGTTTACCTTCCTCAGCTCTCTCCCTCCCAACAATCTAGTACCCAAAGGGGACAGGTAGGGTGTTAATCCTTGGCAGGGCAATGCTATGAACCCCTGGAGTGTGTGTGAAGCTATAGCTTCCTGGTGTAGCAAACAGGCTCAGTGTCTGATTTCCTTTGCTTCCTTCCTTAATATCTAGCTATCTACAATAACAGATACAGTATTCTCTTTAAAGTCCGAATACCAGGAGGACTATACATGTATGATGATGAATGAACATGCAATCCCGAATGATGCACTTAGAATGAAACAGAGGCAATATAACATGTCTTTTCTTTGGAGGAAATGCTTTATAATGATGGACATATTTGGGCAATGATTACAAATGAACTAGGAGATTCCTAAACTATTTCTGGTTTTTTGGTATGTATAAGGCTAGTCTTCATAAATATGGAATAATTATTTTAGATATGATGGTGTAATGGGCTCTATTAGCCTCAATCACAAAGCTCATTTCAATGTGGATTTATTATCAACCATTCTGAGAGGATTTCAGGAGTTATATTTCAGCCATTTTTACTAGTGACACTGAAAAGACAACAATGGTCTGATTTTTCAACCTCACAATTAAGAACTATGCAGAAAAAATACATAAAAGTTGCTCAATAGATTACATACTGACTGTTTATGCAAAATAAACTGCAAATAGCCACTTCCTTAAAAAATGTGTAGCCATGTTTCTATTGCTATTAATCCCACTGTTACCAGAGGATAATCAAGACAGAGAAGGGTCTGCCCCTGCGTGGTCTGGAAATAGGATTCTGCTGTGGTGTCATAGGAAAGGAATTTCAGGTACACACACATAGAGGATTTTAAGTGACAGTGACAAGATTTATTAGAGCAAAAAGCAATATAGTACACTCAGTGTGGGGCAGAGAGCAGGCAGGCTATAGGCAATAGCTGCCCAGAGATCCTTGTTAAACCTCCATATATTTTGGGGGTGTGGTGGGGGGTGGTTAGAAAAGTTCATGTTTTCTTTCCAGCTACCCAGTCTCTTTCCTGGCACTTCCCAGGGATGTGTTTGTGCCCTCCCCCTAACTAATCACTTTCCTGGATCTTCCAGGGGGTTTTGTGCCCTTTACTATCTGATCTGAATTTTTAAGGTATGTTTTTCTCAGGGGGAACCTCCTGAAGCTGAGATATCTCTCATTTTATTTACCATAAAAATGATAAATGGATGTATAGAACATAGAACTTTTGGACAATTAAATCCATAAAATGACTGCTGCCTACTTAGTGGAAAGTGTGCATCTTTTATTTGTTTGTTTTTTTAATATATATTTTTATTGATTTCAGAGAGGGAGAGGGAGAGGGAGAGAGAGATAGAAACATGAATGATAGAGAGAATCATTGATGGGCTGCTTCCTGCATGCCCCACACTGGGGAATCGAGCTTGCAACCCAGGCAAAAGCCATGAGGGGGAATTGAACAGTGACCTCCTGGTTCATAGGTTGACACTCAATCACTGAGCCACACCCGCCAGGTGAAAGTGTGTATCTTGAAAATGACTTATTACCTTTCCCAAGAAATCATTTGTTTCTATTTTTTTTCACAAAATGGTCTTAAAAGAATAATTAATGGCATAATTACTTAAGATTTTGACTTAGTTGGTGAAAATCTGGAGCATAGATTGAAAGTTCTGTTCTTTTTGTAAGCATCACTACTGTAATTTAGTTTTATGTCAAGGTCTTTTTTTAATTAACTCTTTATTGTTCAGATTATTACAGGTGTTCCTTCCCCCCCCCTCATAACTCCCCTCCACCCAGTTCCTACCCCACCCTCTGCCCTTACTGTCCCCCCACTGTCCTCATCCATAGGTGTACAATTTTTTTCCAGTCTCTTCCTGCACCCCACAACCTTTTCCCCCTGAGA
>NW_006297066.1:841119-842507 GCF_000327345.1 Myotis davidii | reverse complement strand
CACTCGAACCACTGGGTACACTGGCTCTTTGATCTCTAAGGGGGTGCTAATTTAACCTCTGCCTGAGGCTACCCAGCAGGAGCTACAGAGAGATCTGCAGGTTCCTCTTCTTTGTCTGAGGTTTGGAGGTGCCCTGATGAGGCCCAGCTGTAAAGCAGTGCAAGCTGCTGTGGGGCCTTGGGCCTTCTTTTGGATGTTCTGGGTCTGTCTGACCCAGCTACAGTTTGTTAGGTAATTTTAGATTGCAAAGGGCCAGGCCATTCATATGCAAAAGCCTCTGCACCCAGCTTGGATGGGGCGGGGTCTCAGGGAATCAACAGGGTGGAGCAAATAGGTATGACGATCCTCAGCCCTGCCCTAAAAGGCCCCGGGTCTCAGTGTCTGGTGATAATTGCTGCAAGCACCTCTAAGAGAAAGCTGCCCTGGAGTTCCACCCTATGCCAGACAGTCCAGTTTCTCCCCATATGAGTCTGGGTCCACAGAGACTCACCCGGAACTGGAGTTCAGAGCTGTCGGGAGCTTCAGACTCCCTCCCAAGTGAAAAAGACAACTGCGTCCTCAGTTGCCAGCCTTTTCCGTGTGCACCTCTGTACTT
This sequence comes from Myotis davidii, assembly GCF_000327345.1. Classification (NCBI taxonomy): domain Eukaryota; kingdom Metazoa; phylum Chordata; class Mammalia; order Chiroptera; family Vespertilionidae; genus Myotis; species Myotis davidii. The sequence continues at coordinate 841,912 of NW_006297066.1, read as the reverse complement.
CTGCACTTGACTTTTGCACCTCTTCTGAGTATCAGTGTGCTTTTCTCTTTCCATCTAGTTATAGAATTTCCACTCAGCCAGCCTTCCTGTAGTTTTGGATGATGTCCGTTTTATCTTTTAGTTGGATTTTTGAAGTGGTTGTGCGAGGAAGCAATTTCAGCTGTTTACCTATGCCGCCATTTTGGTTTCTCCTCAAGTTCTTATTGAGCATTATTAATCATTCTTGAGAAAGATGATTTAGATTTTTTTTAAAAAAGTTATCTCAATGTTTAGCAGGCCAAAAAAAACTACTAAAATATTCAAATTTGTAAAATATTGAAATAAATTAGAAAATGTGTACATCTGACCTAAAACCCAAAATTTCCATAAAGGTAATACTTATAATTACTTTAGTAGCTATTTTTAATGTATTAAGATATTTGAAATTATATGTCTTGGAGGTTAATTTTTATCCAGGAAAAAAAAAAAAACTATTCCAAGATACTGACCATTTACTTTTGGTATGAAATCAACTTCCTTCTCCCCCCCCCATTTTTTAATTCAACTTCCTTCTTAAGGCAAAGTTCTGTTAAAAGCAACTTTGATTTCAAACCTGAGAGAGAAATAAATCCCAATTGAAAGCTGCACTCCTGAATACAATTTTATTTTGTATAGAATGTATCTTCAGCTTTATAGGTTGATTGGAAAGCAATGTGATTATTCAAGGCCAGGAATAAATACTAGAAGTGAAAGTGAAAAGAAACAAAAACATTTACTATAATGTATACACATATGGACTATGACTTTCTTCTTC
>NW_006297066.1:836582-841048 GCF_000327345.1 Myotis davidii | reverse complement strand
CTTTCTGGCTGACTTCCTCCTCTTCTTCTTCTTCTTCTTCTTCTTCTTCTTCTTCTTCTTCTTCTTCTTCTTCTTCTTCTTCTTCTTCTTCTTCTTCTTCTTCTAGAATTCCATAGCATTGTTCAGATTCTCAAAGGGGTTTCTCATACAAAAAAAAAGTTGAGAACCATTTGTAGTATCAAAATGTGTGTGTGTGTCGGGGGCAGGGAGAGACATGTATGCTTTTAAAAAAATAATCATAAGCTTTTGAACCAGAAGAACATCTATAAGTTAATAAGTTTTAATATTCATCTTTGTAGCCTTTGAAACCATGTGGAAATATTTTTATTTTTATTTTGCTCTCCATATTTCAAAGCTACATGGTTTTCTTCAATTATGGTCTCTGCTGTGGCCTAAAGCTTTCTAATGTTTGCTTCAAAACTATTGTTTTTTTTCTTTTCTTTTCTTGACATGTAGGTGGCTCCAGTTCCTGGAGGTACAGATTTCCACCAGAGCTCTCTAAGACTATTTCAGTACTCAACAATGCTTCCATTCTGATTGGCCCTGCTTAGGTAAAGCCTCCACCTCTTTACAGTCATCTATGATTAGGGGCAAAGTCATTGGTAATAAGGTTGTTCCTTCTAGACTATGTATGAACCAAGATTTCTAAAATGGGGTTAGGGAAGGCATCAAATGGTCAGCAACTACATACTATGACTAAAATAAACCCTGAGGATTTATATAGAAACAGCCATTTGTTTATCAGGATTAATTTATATAATGGAAGGCTGAATTTGAGACCAGGCATATATAATAATAAAAGGGTAATATGCTAATTAGACCAGATGCCCTTCCAGATGTCATTCCGGACATCCTTCCTGACAAAGCCGGGGCCGAAGGGAAGCCAGCCCAGGTCCCAGGTGCCTGCGGGAGGCCCGAGGGAAACCAGCCCAGGTCCTGGGTACCTGCCGGCAGCTGGAGATGGGAAGCAGCCCAAATCCCGGGTTCTGGAGGGAAGCTGGTGCCGGCAGCAGGGAGAAGGAAGGCCTACTCTTGCATGAATTTAGTGCATTGGGCCTCAGTTAAATAACAAAAATGATAAGATGCTATTAAAAAGTAATAAAATAAATTTCAATAAAAAATAAAAAAGTGTGAGTCCTTGGATAATGGTCATAGTGATATAGACAGGGAAACATGCATATTATTTGTTTGGAACAGAACATTAACCAGAGCTTTGTCCTTTACATATGGTAGAAATGGAAAATAATACCAATATTTATGTCTTAAAAACTATAATTTCAACATGTTATAGTAAATAAATTAGTATTTAAATTACCATAAATAAAATGATAGAGTTTCTACCTATAAATGGGTCAGAAAAAAAGGCATTCATAATGAATATTCAGAGATCACAAACTAATTTTTGGCAAGTATAAAAACAGAACCCAGGGTTCAAGATGAGAGTGAGTAGGTGGATTTTGCTCACAACATCTCCCAGAACCCAACAGAAAGTTATAGCTAAATTTGGGAACAATCACCTTGAATTACTAACTGGAGACTATTTGAAAAGGTTACTTAACCAAGGACTGCAGAAGCCACTTTGAGACTGGTAGGAAGGACAGAGTCAAGAAATGGGCCGGCCACATTCCTATGGGCAACAGGCTGAGGTTAGGGAGGGATATCTCAGCTGTAGATTTCCCCTGAGATGTGTGAAGCATAGACCACAGACTGGTATCACCAGCCTAGAGTGTCAGAGAAGGGAAGAGGCTCCCACATAGTATCCAGCTGTGAAAGGTGGTGGGCTTCTATTTTTTAATTATTTTTTATTTATTTTACAAGGAAGGGGAGAGAGAGAGAGAGAGAGAGAGAGAGAGAGAGAGAGAGAGAGAGATCAATTTTTTTGTTCTACTTATTGATGTATTCATTGATTGATTCCTGTATGGGCCCTGACTAGGGATCGAACCAGCAACTTTGATGTATCAGAATGAGCCTCTAACCAACTGAGCTACCCAGCCAGGAAAGCAGTGAAGTTTTTATCTGCCAAGGAGAGGCATAACTTGCTGGAGTCAAAGCCACCTTTTTAAAGAGCCAACATGCAAACTTTTTGTTTGCAACCAGTCACCCTGGGCTCTGGCAGAGGGAGGACAGTGAGGACTGGAATGCCTGAGGGGAGTCTTGGGTAGCTGGCTTTGGGAAGAGTTGTGGGGTAGGGTCTCCTCCAATAGTGGAGCAGCCACTTTTGGGGGGTGAACAATTCTCTCGAAGTGGCATGAGCCTACGGAAAAGCAGTTACCTCCACCATTTGGAATCCTACTAGCCTCACCCTCTGGAATCCCACTTACTAGTATCCCACACTACATTTTAAGCCCTACTGAAGAGTCATAGGCATAGACTGGGCTTAGAAGGCGGGGCAGTTTCAGGGATTGTTAATAACTGGCTTTGGGGTAGGGCCATTCCCTCCCTCTCCCCGCCCCTTTCCAGGGAACCTAACTAGAGATCTGATATAAATTCCTCCTCCAGCTTCTAACAGGCTTCAAACACTTTACCGCTAGGGGATCTGCCCTGTGGAGGTCAGAGAAAAAAATCAAGGTCAGATTCAGACATGTGGCTTGGGGTAGGGAAATACACACACCATCTTCAGTAGGTCTGAACAGCATCTCCCCCTCACAGGAGATCCAGAGACCCCATCCTCCCAATTCTGCCAGAGACCCAAAGACTAAGCACTTTCAGTGACTAAGCCTGGCAGCAGGCCAGCAGGCCAGCAGGCCAGCAGAAGGAGGCAAGCAGAGGCAGATCCCGGGGTGCCTTGTGATGTTTGCTGATCCACCCCTTGGCCATGTGCTGATTGATAAAAGCAAACCTTGGAGTTCAGCTTGGTACTGCCTGTGTGCAGCCAAGCCTAGCAGAGGCAGCCACAAACTGTAGATCACTTACAGCTTTGGACAGGTTTCAGGTGTGGACATCTGACGTTGGCTTACACCAGAGTACCTACTGGAAGACCTGAACCTTGCACAAAAAGTAGCTGACTTTGGACAGCATTGCAGCAGAATTCAAAAAGCTTCATTTTTTCTTCTTTTTTTTATATTCTATTTATTGTTGTTGTTTTCTTCTCTTTTTTCCATCCTATTTCTTATTTCTCTCTTTTTTAATTCTATAGTTTTGTTTATCTTTTCTTATACTTTCCATTCTGGTTTTCTTTTCCTAATCTTTTTTTCTTCTTTCCCTTCATATTTTTCTTTCTTTTTCTTCTCTTATTATTAGTTTCTTTTGTTTTATATTGTCTTTTCTTTTTTCTTTTCATATTCTATTTGTTGCTGTTGATTTCTGTGGTGGTGGTGGGATTTTTTGTTTTATGCTTTGTTTTGTCTTGTTTGGTTCTGTCAGCTTGCATGACATTGTCAAAGTTGAGCCTCACAGTCAGCCAGCCTAATGGTTGATCCCTTGCATAAATAGCCTAAAAGCAATCAAGGCCCAATTACAACAAGAGGGCCCATATATAAGGACACAGCACAAATACTGGAAGTCATGGCATATCTATCTGACATATAGAAATAAAAAAAGAGATAGATAGCTTAAATAGGGTAACAAAGAAATAGGCCCCAAATGAAAGAACAGAACTGTGCCAGGTTTTAAAAAAAACTTTTTTTAAAAAAAAAAAAAAAAAAAAAAAAAAGCTGATTGAAATAGAGGGAAGCAATTATTCAGAAATAGAGTCAAAATAGACTGGAAGGAATAAAATGTAGGTTGGATGAAGCAGAGAATTGAATAAGTTATTTGGAAGACAAAGTATATTAAAAATAACACTCTATCAGAGCAGCAAAAAGAAAAAAATGATTAAAAAGAATGAGGATAGTTTAAGGGAAGTTTGGGACAACATGAAATATCATGGCATTCTCATCACAAAAGTACAGAAAGAAGAAAGTGAACAAGGGATAGAGAACATATTTGAATAAATAATGACAGAAAATTCCCTAATGAGATGAAGGAAAAAGTCACACAAGTTCAGGAGGCAAAAAGCATCCCAATCAAGATGAAATGAAAGAGATACACATCAAGACAAATCCTAATTAAAATGGCAACGGTTAAAGATAAATATTAAAGGCAGCAAGAGAGATATAGTTAGATACCCACAAGGGAGTTCCAATAAGGTTGTCAGGGAATATACCATCAGATGAGAAGGGATTGGCATGAAATATTCAAAGTTATAAAAAGCAAGGAACTTCCCGGCTGGCTTGACTCAGTGGGTGAGTGTCCACCTGTTAACCAAGAGGTCCCCAGTTCGATTCCCAGTCAGGGCACGTGCCTGGGTTGTGAGCTCGATCCCCAGTGGGGGGCATGTAAGAGGTTAAGTCAATCATTCTCTCTTATCATTAATGTTTCTATCTCTCTCTCCCCTTCTTCCTTCCTCTTTCTAAAATAAAAAAGACATTTTTAAAAAGACAAGAAAAAGAAAATCTCCCTTAAACCTCAGAACATTCTCCAGCCAT
>NW_006297066.1:831873-836027 GCF_000327345.1 Myotis davidii | reverse complement strand
CTGGGTTGTGAGCTCGATCCCCAGTGGGGGGCAAGTAAGAGGTGGCCAATTCATAATGTTTCTGTCTCATCGATGTTTCTATCTTTCTATCCCTCTCCCTTCCTTTTCTCTAAAAATTAATAAAAACATTAAAAAAAGCAAGATTGTGAAACCAAGACTACTCTATCCAGCAAACCTATCATTTAAAATTCAAGGCAAAATAAAGAAATTTGTAGATTTTTTTTAAAAAGGCTAAACAAGTATATTACCACAAAACCAACATTGCAAGAAATGTTAAAGGGACTGCTTTTAGAACAAGAAGGGAGAGAGGAAGAAGAACATAAGTATAGAGAAAAAATGGCAATAAATAAGTACTTATCAATAATACCATTAAATGTAAATGGATTAAATGCTCCAATCAAATATACAGAGTAGCTGAATGGATAAGAAAATGTGACCAAATATATTCTGTCTACAAAAGACCCACATCAGAACAAAAGACCCACACAAAATGAAGGTGCAAGGATGGAAATAATTTTTCCATGCAAATGGAAATTTAAATAAAAGGTAGGGTAGCGATACACATATCTCAAAAAATAGACTTCAAAATGAAGGTCAACACAACTGACAATAAAGGTCACTACATAATACTAAAGGGATAGATCCAAAAAGAGGATATAACCCTGGTAAACATATATGTACCCAATATAGGAGCATCTAAATATATTTTTTAAAAAAAAAACTCCTAGCATACTTTAAGGAAAAGATTAAAAATAATACAGTTATAGTAGGGGATTTTAACACCCCACTGATTTTATTGGACAGATCTTCCAGGCAAAAAATCAACAAGGAAACAATGATACTAAAGGACACACTAGATCAGATGGAATTAACTGACATTTACAGAACATTTTACACCAAGGTAGCAAAATATACATTCTTCTCAAGTGCACAGGGATCATTCTCAAATGAGAACACATGTTAGGACACAAAGAAAGTGTCTAAAAGTTCAAAAAGATTGAAATCATATCAAGTGTCTTCTCAGATCATAATGACATAAAAACAGAAATGAACTACAGTAAAAACACTCAAAAACATTCAAACACATGGAGGCTAAATACTATATTATTAAAAAATGAATGCATTACCAATGATCAAGGAAGAAATAAAAAAATCTTCCTGGAAACAAATGAATATGAATACACAACATCCCTCAATCTAGGGGACAATGCAAAAGCAGTCATGAGAGGAAAGTTTCTAGCACTACAGAGCTACCTAAAAGACAAGGAAAAATTTTAATGAACTATCTAACCCTACAATTTAAAGAATTAGAAAGAGAAAGTATTAGAACAAGAAAGAATCAGTCTAAGTAGAAGGAAGGAAATAATAAAGATCAGAACAGAAATAAATGATAGTGGGAATGCAGACTGCTGCAGCCACTGTGGAGAACAGTATGGAGTTTCCTCAAAAAACTAAAAATGGAACTCCCATTTGACCCAGTGATCCCACTTCTAGGAATATATCCCTAGAAACTAGAAACACCAATCAGGAAGTATATATGCATCCCTATGTACATAACAGCACAATTCACCATAGCTAAGATTTGGTTAACAGCCTAAGTGCCCATTAGCAGATGAGTGGATTAAAAAACTTTGGTACATCTACACAATGGAATACTATGCTGCTGTAAAAAAAAAAAAAAAGGAATTCTTACCATTTGCAACAGCATGGATGGACATGGAGAGCATTTTGCTACACTAAATAAGCCAGTTGGAGAAAGATAAATATCACATGATCTCACCCATTTATGGAATATAATGAACAACATAGACTGATGAACAAGAACAGATCTAGAGACAGAGAAGCATCAGTCAGACCATCAGACCTCAGAGGGAAGGTAGAGGAGGGTGGGGGTAAGGGAGAAAGATCAACCAACGGACTTGTATGCATCCATATAAGCCTAACCAATGGAACCAGACAACAGGAGGTGAGGGCTTGAGTGGGGGAGTGGAGAGGCAATGGGAGGATAAGGACACATATGTAATACCTTAATCAATAAAGAAATAAAAGAAATAAATGATAATAGAAACTTAAATAAATAAACAAACAAATAAATAAAACCAATAACTTGTTCTTTGAAAGATAAACAAGATTGATGAAACTTTAGCCAAACTCATCACAAAACAAAAGTAGAGGTTGACCCAGAGAAATAGAATCTGAAATAACAGAAGAGAAGTAACAACTGATCCCACAGAAATACAGACTTTTGTAAGAAACTACTATGAAAAACTACATGCCAACAAACTGGCCAATCACGAAGAATCAGAAAACTGAAATAGGCTAATAACTACTGTTGAAATTGAAGCAGTACTAAAAAGAAAAGAAACTCATAGAAAATAAAGGCCCTGGTTCAGATGGCTTCACAGGGAAATTTTACCAAACATTCAAGGACATAATACCTATCCTCCTCAAACTATTCCAAAAAATCCAAGAGAAGGAACACTTCCAAACTCTTTCTATGGGGCCAGCATTCTCTTTTTTCCAAAACCAAATAATGACACTACAAAGAGAGAGAATTATAGACCACTATCCCTGATGAACTTAGATGCTAAAATCCTAACAAAATATTAGCAAATCACATCCAGCAATATATTAAAAAGATCATACGCCATGGCCAAGTGGGATTTATTCCAGGGATGCAAGGTTGGTATAATATTTGCAAATCAATAAACATGATATATCACATAAACAAAATGAAAGATAAAAATCACATGATAATATCTATAGATGCAGCTAAAGCATTAAATAAAATCGAAAAACCATTTATGATAAAAACTCTCAGCAAATTGGGAATATGTGGATAATATCCCAATGTAATAAAAGCCATATATTACAAACCTATAGCCCTCATTATACTCAATGGGAAAAAACTAAAAGCATTTTCCTTAATATAAAGAAAAATAGTGATGTCTGCTTTCACCATTTTTATTCACAGCTATCAGATAACAGAAATAAATAAAAGGTATCCAAATTGGAGAAGAGGAGGTAAAACTGTCATTTTTCACAGATGACATACACAAAAAACCTGAAATACTCTACCAAAGAAACACAAGTTCTAACAAATGAATTCAGCAAAGTAATAGAATACACAATTAATATCCAGAAATTGGTGGCATTTTTATACATCAATAATAAGCTCTCAGAAAGAGAAACTAAGAAAACAATCCCATTTAGTATTGCAACAAAAAATAAGATACCTAGGAATAAACTTAATAACCAAGGAGAGAAAAGATCTGTACTCTGGAAACTATAGGATATTGAATAAAAAAATAGAAGAAGATATGAACAAGCAAAAGCATATACCATGTTCATGGATTGGAAGAATTAACAACATTAAAATGTCCATACTATCCAAAGCAATCTACAGACTCAATGTAATTCTGATTAAAATACTATTGGCATATTTCACAGATCTAGAATGAATAATCCAAAAATTTATATGGAACCACAAAGACTCCAAAGTGCCACAGCTATCTTGAGAAAGAAGAACAAAGTTAAAGGGCTCATAATACCTGATATAAAGCTATAACAAAAGGCCTTTTTATTCAAAACAGTCTGGTACTGGCATAAGAATGGGCATTTAGATCAATGGAACAAAACAGAGAGTCCAGCAATCAGCCCATGCCTTTCTGGATAATTAATATTTGAAGAAGAAGACAAAGGCATACAATGGTGTAAAACAGTCTCTGCCTTAAATGGTGTTGGGAAAATTGGAGAGGTATATGCAAAAAAACAAAACCAGACCACCAACTTACACCATATACAATAATAAATTCAAAATGAATAAAAGACTTCAATGTGAGTCATGAAACCATAAAAATCCTAGACCAAAATATCCTATCTAATAAAAGAGAAAAATGGTAATTAGTGTACGACCACTACCCTTCCCATTGGCTAATCAGGGCAATATGCAAACTTACTGCCAGCCAAGATGGCGGCCGGCAGCCAGGCAGCTTAAACTGAACATGAGGCTTGCTTGCTTCAGTGACAGAGGACTGCAACGTTCCCCACCTGCCTTGCAGGCCTCTGAGCCTGCAGTTTAAGAAACATAGTAACAAATATAGAAGCTAAACAAAACCCCAGAAACCAGCTTTCAGGGAGGGGGGGTCTCAGAG
>NW_006297066.1:829542-831063 GCF_000327345.1 Myotis davidii | reverse complement strand
GAAAGCGGGTTGGGGGTGTGAGTGCCAGCAGTCACCCGAGACCCAATCCCCCCGGCAGACCTGGACACGGACCTGTGGGGCGACTGCGGCATCCGCCCGCACTCATGCCTCCAAACCGGACCGATCCCGCCGGCAGACCAGGACGCGGGCCAGCAGGGCGGCTGCGGTGTCCACTTGCACTCACGCCCTCAACCTGCGAGATCAGGTTGGGGGCCTGAGTGCCGGGGTCGCCTGGGATCCGATCCTGCTGGCAGACCCGGACACTGCAGCACCCGCCCGCACTCATGAGTGCCGGTGGTCGCCCGGGACCGATCCCGCGGTAGACCCAAGCCTCAGACTGAGACTTTAGGCTGGGGCCTGGGCGGAGCCATCCAGCAATCATTGACTTTGTATAGGTCAGCCCCAAGCCTCAGACTGAGACTTTAGGCTGGGGCCTGGGCGGAGCCATCCAGCGATCATTGATGGCGGCAGCTGCAGGGAACCAGGCAGAGCCAGCCCGCTATGCTTGATGGCGGCGGTGGCAGGAAGCTGGGGGTGCTCAGTCTGAAGCCTAAAGCCTCCGCCAGAGGCTTTAGGCTTGGGCGGGTCCAGCCAGCCAGGGATCCTTGATGACAGTTGCAGCGGGGAACCGGGCGGAGCCAGCCAGCAATCATTGACTTTGTATAGGTCAGCCCCAAGCCTCAGACTGAGACTTTAGGCTGGGGCCTGGGCGGAGCCATCCAGCGATCATTGATGGCGGCAGCTGCAGGGAACCAGGCAGAGCCAGCCCGCTATGCTTGATGGCGGCGGTGGCAGGAAGCTGGGGGTGCTCAGTCTGAAGCCTAAAGCCTCCGCCAGAGGCTTTAGGCTTGGACCGGCGCGGAGCCAGCAAGTGATCCTCATGGTGGCTTTGGCAGGGAGCCGGGACGGAGCCAGTCAGTGATCGGTGGCGGGGAGCTGGGGGTGCCCAGGTCCAGGTCTAAAGCCTCGGCCTGAGACTTTAGGCCGGGCTCGGGTGGAGACAGCCAGCGATCAGCGCCAGCCCAGGCCCAGGCCTAACACCTCAACCAGAGTCTTTAGGCTTGGGCCAGGAAGGAGCCATCCAGGGATCATTGATGGCTGCAGCGGCTGGAAATCGGGGTGGAGCCAGCCAGCGATCCTTGATGGCGGTGGCCGGCGCCGGGGAATCGGGGGGGAGTCAGCCAGCGAGCCTTAATGGCGGTGGCAGTGGCTACGGGGAGCTGGGGGGTGCCCCGGCCCAGGCCTAAAACCTTGTTGGCTAAGCCTCCCTGTATGCCACTGGTAATATTCTTCGTAACTTGGGTAATGAGAGTCCAAATAGGTGATCTAGGGGTTTTTTTACTACACTCCTGGAGAAAAAAAGGAAGGTCTGCTGCTGGAGGGTTAAGAAATGTCATATCCTGCCCTAGCGGGTTCGGCTCAGTGGATAATGCCTCGGCCTGCCCACGGCTGGGGCTGGGGTTAATTCTGACCAAGGCCATGTACCTAGGTTGCAGGCTTCTCCCTGGCCTGGGCCCAGTG
>NW_006297066.1:822780-828100 GCF_000327345.1 Myotis davidii | reverse complement strand
ATATGGAACTGGAGAGCAATTTGCTAAGCTAAATAAGCCAGTCAGTGAAAGAAAAATATCACATGATCTAAATCATTTGTGGAATATAATGAACAACATAAACTGATGAACAAAAACCAATCCAAAGACAGAGACATCGATCACCATTTGCATCAGCATGGATGGAACTGGAGAGCAATTTGCTAAGCTAAATAAGCCAGTCAGTGAAAGAAAAATATCACATGATCTAAATCATTTGTGGAATATAATGAACAACATAAACTGATGAACAAAAACCAATCCAAAGACAGAGAAACATCGATCAGACCATCAAACCTCAGAGGGCAGGTAGGGGAGGGTGGGGGTAAGGGAGAAAGATCAACCAAAGGATTTGTATGCATGCATATAAGCATAACCAATGGACACAGATACCAGGGCAGTGAGGGCATGAGTGAGGGTTGGTGGGCAATGGGAGGATAAGGACACATATGTAATACCTTAATCAATAAAGAAAAAATATTTAAAAAGTTAATGCTTCCTAATATATATGTGCCCAACCAAGGAGCACCAAAATATATTAGACAGATACTCACAAAATTAAAGTGAGAAACAGATAAAAACACAATCGTATTTTGGGACCTTAATACTTCATTGACAACACTAGATAGGTCAACCATATGGAAAATCAATAAAGAAATATCTGCCTTAAATGAAATAAAAACAAATGGACATAGTTGACATTTACAGAAATTTTCATCCCAAGACACAGATTATACATTCTTCTCTAGTGCACATAGATCATTTTCAAGGATGGACTATATGTTGGGTTACAAAACTAGCATCTACAAATTCAAGAAGATTGAAATTATACCAACCATGTTCTCTGACCACAATGACTTGAAATTATAAATCAACTGCAAAAAGGAAGTAAAGAAACTCCCAAATTCATGCAGATTAAACAACATCCTACTAAAATATGATGGGGTAAAAGAAGAAATAAAAGATGAGATCAAAAGATATATATGAACACATTAGAATGACAATACAGCACATCAAAACTTCTGGGATGCAGGGAAAGTAATAAGAGGGAAGTTTATATCATTACAGACCTATCTAAAAGAAAGAAAGGAGAAAAGAAGAAAGAAAGAAAGAAAGAAAGAAAGAAAGAAAGAAAGAAAGAAAGAAAGAAAGAAAGGAGAAAGATAAATCCCCAACGTAAACAACTTAATATCACATCTTAAAGAATGAAAAAAACAACAAAAGCAACCCAAAGTCAATAAAAGAAAAGAAATAATAAAAATTAGAGCCAAATTAAATAAAACAAAGAACAAAATGACTATACAAAAAAATTAATAAAACAAAGATCTGGTTGTTTGAAGAGATTACTAAAATTGACAAACCCCTGGCTAGATTCACTGAGAAAAGGGAAGAGAGCCATATAAACAAAACCAGAAATGAGAAGTCACCACAGACATCACAGATATACAAAGGATCATCCTATATAATAAAAGAGAAAAATGGTAATTGGCGTACAACGATACCCTTTTCATTGGCTAATCAGGGCTATATGCAAATTAACTGCCAACTCAGATGGCAGTTAACTGACAACAAAATGGCGGTTAATTTGCATATGTAGGCACAATGCAGGGAGGTGAAAGGGAAAGCAGGAAGAAGCCCCCTGCCACTGACAGTGATCTGAAACCCAGGGGGATGCTAAGAGCCCCCAGGGCCACCTTTGCCCTGCCGCCCAGCCATGATCTGAGAATCAGGCGCCTTTTCTGCCCTGGCCAGTGATAGCGAGAAGTAGGGGTGGGGCCAGCGATGGGAGCTGGGCAGGGTCAAAGCTGGCAGCCCCGGGAGCTAGGGGTCCCTTGCCTGGGGCTAAAGCAGAGCCCATGATCGCAGGGAAGCTGCCGCTGCGGGTCCCTGCTGCCAGGGCAGGACGCCTCGGCCAGAGGCGTTAGGCCTGGGCAGGGGCAGAGCGGGAGATTGCAGGGAGCTGGGGGTCCCCTGCCCAGGCATGATTCCCGGGCCCGAGGCATCAGGCCTGGGCAGGGGTCAGAGCTGGTGATGGGGGGAGAGGGGTCCCCTGCCCACGCCTGACGCCTGGGCCAGAAGCATCAGGCCTGGGCTGGGGGCATAACCAGTGATGGGGGGAAATGAGGGTCCCCTGCCCAGGCATGATTCCTGGGCCAGAGGCATCAGGCCTGGGCAGGGGTCAGAGCTGGTGATGGGGGGAAAGGGGTCCCCTGCCCACGCCTGACGCCTGGGCCAGAAGCATCAGGCCTGGGCTGGGGGCATAACCAGTGATGGGGGGAAATGAGGGTCCCCTGCCCAGGCCTGACACCTCTGGCAGAGGCGTCAGGCCTGGGCAAGGGGCCGATCCTGCGATTGGAGATTGATGGGGGTCAATGCCTGAGGGCTCCCAGTATGTGAGAGGGGGCAGGCTGGGCTGAGGGACACTCTCCCTCACCCCCACCCAGTGCACGAATTTCGTGCACCAGGTCCCTAGTACTAGAATATTATGAAAGACTATATGCTACCAAATTCAATAACCTGGAAGTAATGGATAAGTTCCTAGAATTATAAAACCTTCATAGTTTATATCATAAAGAATTGTAAAATCTAAATAGATCAATGAGTAGTGAGTAAATTGAAACAGCCATCAAAAACCTCCCCCCAAAAATAAAAGTCCAGTACTAGAAGTCTTCACCAGTGAATTCTACCAAATATTCAAAGAATATTTAATACCAATCATTCTCAATTTTTTCCAAAAATTTCAAGAAGGGGCAATACCTCTGAAGACATTCTATGAAGCCAATATCACCCAGATACCACAACCTAGCAAAGATAACACAAAGAAAGAAAACTATAGACCAATATTCTGATTAATACAGATCCAAAAATCCTAAAGAAAATACTGCCAAATCCAATACAACAGTATATAAAAAATACAATATATCACGATCAAGTGGGGTTCATTCCAGGTGCATAAGGATGGTTCATCATATGCAAATCAACCAATGTAACACACCACATTAGCAATGAAAGGATAAGAATCATATGATCTTATCAATAGATGCAGGAAAAACAATTGATAAAACACGACATCCACTTATGATTAAAACAGGCAATAAAATAGGAATAGAAGGAAAGTACCTCAAATTAACCAAGGTCAAATATGATAAACCCTTAGCTAATATCATACTCAATTGTGAAAAACTGAAAACTTTTTCTCTAAGATCAGGAACAAGACAAGGTTGCCCACTCTCACCACTCTTATTCAACACTAGAGGCCTGGTGCACGAATTCGTGCACAGGGGGGCTGGGTTAGGAGGGATCATGGAGGTTGTTTGGTGGGGGGTATCGGGGGGAGGGACTGCAGGAGGTTGGCCAGCTGGGGGGAAGAACTGCAGGAGGTTGGCTGGCAGGCCCTGATGGGTGCAGATCAGGGCCAGCCAGCCTGGGGATGGATCAGCCGGCAGGGAGAGGGACTTCAGGAGGTTGGCTGGCCAGCCCCGATCTAGTTGTATAGATGTGCTGAGGTAGCAGCAAGCAAAGACCACAGACAGAGTGCCCCAAAATGGCCTGAACACCAGCTATGCACTGAGGTGGAAATACAGCTCTACTTCGCTGTCTGCTCTTGGGCCGCCTCTCTCTCCCTGGGGCTGAGTTGCTGACATACAGACCACTTGTCTCTCCTACCTCAGCCACACATTTTCTCTGGGTTCCTCCCCCAAGCATGATAGGTAGCTGACTTCGGTCAATGGTGGCACATCACTGAGGAGTGCTATCCAATCAATGGTTAGGAGCCTGGAAAGGTGTGGGGCTGAGCTAGAAGTGGCTGGGGGGGCGGGGGGGCAGAGGGCTAGCTGCCTGGCATGGTGTGATGGCAGAGGTAAGATGGCGGTGGTACTTACTTTACATCTTTACAGTTAGGCTGCTGACTTGCCCTTTCTGCCCCCTCTAAGCTGCTATTCTGTCTCGATCAGCATTGGGGTCACTCTCCTCCTACAGGCTTCCCGGACCCAGATTCTCCGGTGCCCCAGAGCCTTAGCTGGGGGAGGGACCAGCCCAGAGAGAGGGACCATGGGAGGTTGGCTGTGGAAGTGCACTGAGCACCAGGAGGCAGCTCTTGCATTGAGCATCTGCCCCCTGATGGTCAGTGTGCATCATAGCAACTGGTCGACTGGTCATTCTGGTTGTTTAGTCATAACGGTTGCTTAGGGTTTATATATATATATATATATATATAATGCTGGAAGTCCTAGCTGGAGCAAAAGGCAAGAGAAAGAAATAAAAAGCATCCAAAGAGGGGAGGAAGAAATCAATTTGTCACTTTTTGCAGATGACATAATTCTGTATATAGAAAACCCTAAGGACTCCACCAAATAACTGTTAAAAATAATAAACAAATACAGTCAAATTGGAGGATAAAAAATCAATGTGCAAAAATACATTGCCTCCCAGTATACTAACAAAACTTCAGAAAAAGAAATTAAAAACAAAACAAAACAATTCATTTTGCATTTACAACCCAAATAATAAAATGCCTAGGAATAAACTGAACAAAAATGTGAAAAACCTATATATTGAAAATTAGAAAGCATCATTAAAAGACATTGAAAAAGACACAACAAAAGGAAAAATATCCCGTGTTCATGGATTGGAAAAATCAACATAGTTAAAAGGTCCATATTACCCAAACTGATAGATCAATTTAGTACAATTCCCATTAAAATTCTTCTGTTATAAGAAAAAATAGAGCAAGAAACCATTAGATTTGTATGGAACCACACAAGACTCTAAATAACCAATGCAATTCTGAGAAAAAAGAACAAAGTTGGAGGTATTATGCTACCTGATTTCAAATTATACTACAGAGCTATAATAATCAAACCAGGATGGCGGCATAGGTAAACACCGGAGTTTGCTGCCTCGCACAACGACTTCAAAAATACAACTAAAAGACAGAACGGACATCACCCAGAACCACAGGAAGGCTGGCTGAGGGGAAATTCTACGACTAGAAGGCAAGAGAAAAGCATATCGAGACTCAGAGGAGGCGCAGTGCCAAAGTAAAATACAAAGGTGTGGAGGTGCGTGCCAAGTGGGCTGGCGGCTGAGGGTGAGGTTGTTGTTTTCAATTGGGAGGGAGTCTCAGGTTCTGAGCTCCAGTTTCAGGAGAGTCTCTGGGGACCCAGGCTCAAATGGGAGAAGTGGGACTGTCTGGCATCGGTCGGAACTCGAGGGCAGCTTTCTCTCCGAGGTACTTGCAGCGGTTGCTGGGGCACTGAGAGGCAGAGCCTCTGGGGACAGGACTGAGAGCAGCCATAACTGT
>NW_006297066.1:818112-821865 GCF_000327345.1 Myotis davidii | reverse complement strand
GGTGGGAACTGGGAGGAGGGGAGTTATGGGAAAAAAGAGGAACAAATGTAATAATCTGAACAATAAAGATTTAATTAAAAAATGAACAGATAATTTTTGAAAAAGGGGTCAGAAACACAAAATGGAGTAAAGATTGTCTCTTCAGTAAATGGTGCTGTGAAAACTGGAAAGCCACATGTAAATGAATGAAACTGGATTATAGTTTGTCCCTATGTACAAAAATTGATTCAAAATGGCTCAAAGACCTAAATATAAGACCTGAAGCAATAAGTCACATAGAAGAAAATATAGGTACCAAACTTAGGACCCTTGGTCATAGAGAACTTTTTATGAGCTCAACCCTCAAAGGCAAGGGAAGTAAAGGCAAAAATAAATGAATGGAACTACATCAAATTAAAAAGCTTCTGCACAGCAAAAGAAACTGAAACAAACCAAAGAGGCAGTCAACCAGATGGAAGATGTTATTTTAAAACAGTAGCTCTGACCAAGCTTTCATTTTCAAAGAATATAAAGAAATCATAAAACTCAACACCAAAGAAACAAACAACCCAACCAGAAAGTGGGCATAGTACCTGAAAATAGACCTCTCCCAAAAAGACATACTAACAACCAATAGATATATGAAAAAATGATCAACCTCTTTAGCATTTAGGGAAATGCAAATCAAACTATAATGAGGTACTACCTCACACCTGTTAGAGTGGCCATTATCAACAAGATAAGGAATAACAAGTGTTGGAGAGGTTGTGGAAAAAAAGGCAACTTTCATCCACTGCTGGTGGGAATGTAGACTGGTATAACTGCTACAGCGATTCCTCAAAAAATTGAAAATAGAGCCACCATACGAACCAGCACTCCCTTTCCTGGGTATATACCAGAAAATCTCAAAATCATGTATTGGTAAATATCTATATACTAATGACCCAATGCATGAAATTTGTGAACATTAAAAGGGAATTAATTAGAGGAAATATTTTAATATTGCTATTTGCCCTCTCTCTATAATAGAAGTGTCAGAGATGAAAGAAAATTATTAAAATATATATGAACATCTTCCTCCTGTCAAAGTCTGGGGTGCACCACTGGAACCAGAGTCAAGTCCCCACCCACCCACATGCACCTCAAAATCGTGTGAGACCCAGACCCAGCCAGCCCCACCCTCATTGGGCTAGATCCAGACCCGGTTGACCCCACCTCCTTCAAGGCCTGCCGGGTCGGGGGGGCACAGCCTCAGGTTGCCTGGCCCAATGCCAGGGTGGGGGGGTGCGGAGCGAGGTCCCCTGGCCCAGACCCAGGGGGTGGGCCTTGAGGTCCCCTGGCCCAGGGGGTGTACCTTAAGGTCCCCCATCAAGCCCCGCCAGGTGGGGGGCACAGCCACATGTCACCCAGCTCAGGGCGGGGTGCACAGCCTGAGGTTCCCCAGCCCAGACTGGGGCAGGGGGCATACCTTGAGGTCCCCATCAAGCCCTGCAAGGCGGTGGGCATAGACTCAGGTTCCCCATCACGCCCCACCAGGTGGGGGCTGCGCCCTGAGGTGCTCCGTCAAGCCCTGCTAGGCAGGGGGCACAGCCTGAGGTCCCCTGTGAAGCCCCACCAAGCGGGGGGTATGGCCTCAAGTCCCACGGCCTGCCACTGGGGCATGGAGCACAGCTTCAGGTCCCCTGGCCCAGAGCTGGGGCAGGGGTGTGTGACCTGAGGTTCCTCATCAAGCCTGCTGGGTGGGGGGCATGGCCTGAGGTCCCCCAGCCTAGCACCGGGGCAGGGAATGCAGCCTCAGGTCCCCTGTCATGCCCCACCAGGCAGGGGACACAGCCTCAGGTCCCTGCTTATTTCTCATTAAGGATCATTATGGGAACTCAGCCTCTGCTGTGGGCACAACCATCTTGTGCTACAGAATCCCTGCCTCAGCTGTGGGCGTAGCCATCTTGACCATTACAGCGAGGTGGTCAATTTGCATATTCCCTCTTTATTAGATAAGATATAAAACCCTAATATGCAAATAGACCAAATGGCCAAACAACTGAACAACAAAACAACCAAACAACCGGTCGCTATGCTGTGCCCTGACCACCAGGGGTTGTGCATGGAACATGGCAGGCTTCAGCAGCAGGAGGCAGAGTGCAGAACATGGCAGGCATTGGCCATGGCAAGATGGTGGAACAGGTGAGTGGGGTTGCCAGACCAAAGCGGGGCGCTGGTCACTGTCATCAGGGCAAGCCTATGATGGTTACAGGAAATTCTTTTCTCCTGCATGTCGCAGTCCCACTTGGCACTCACACCAGCTGCTGGCACCATCCCTGCTCGCACCTGTTGCCAGTGCCCGGTACTGGCCCCAGTCACTCAGCACCATCAGAGGCTGAGAACAGTGGCTGCCAGCCCTGATCGCCCCTGATGGCTTCTCCTCCTCCCCCTGCTCCTGAGGGGCAATCAGGGCATTAGCCGCCGCTCACATCTATTGCTGGCACTGGCCCCAATCACTCCATGCCATCAGCGGCTGCAAGCAGGGCCAGTGCTGTCAGTGTGTGGGAGCAGCAGTGGCAGGAGCAGGGCTGCTGGCAGACAGGTGACCGGGGACCTCGACAGGAGGGTCCAGGTGGGAGAGCAGAGAATGGGCTGAGACCCGCCTCTGTGTCCACCACAGCCTCGTGGCCCACAGTTCCTTTCAAGGTGCACAAATTTATGCACTGGGCCCCTAGTACTAGTATATGTACTCCTATGTTCATTGCAGCCAGTGGCCAAGACATGGAAACTACTAAAGTGTCCTGCAATAGAGGACTAGATAAAGAAGTTGTGAAACATACTAGTATTCGCAATGGAATACTATTCAACCATAAGAAGGGATGAAATAGTAGTGCCACTTGCAACAACATGGGTGGACCTTGAAACATTATGCTATGTGAAATAAGTCAGTCAGAAAAAGCTAAGAACTCTATTATTTTACTCATGTCAAGGGCATGTACCTTGGTTGTAGGCTCAATCCCCAGCACTATTTGGAGAGTGTGCAAAGGCAACCAATTGATGTGTCTTTCTCACATTGATGTTTCTCTCTGTGTGTCTATCCTGTCTCTTTCATTTTCTCTAAAAATCAATGGTAGAAAATATCCTAGGGTGAGGATTAACAAAGAAAAATGCTGATCACAACCCACTAAATTGATTTCACAAACCAGTAATGAGTTGCAATTTTTGTTTGAAAAACACTGCTCTAAACCAATTAAACTTTGTACTTTACTCCAGGTTTCTTCAATTAATTCGATTCACTTGAGACAAACTATGTAATTTACAAAGTGATAGCTAAGACCAATATATCACCTATTGGTCTACCAACCAACAAGTATTCTTCCTAGTCACGCATGAAGCCTTACTCTGTATATTAGTATGATTGGTTTCACTGTAAATCTAATAGTCCTTTTCTTTGTCTATAGAAAGTATCTATTTTCAAATGGAGAAAAGAATCCCCACTAAAAAAATAAATAACTAAATCACATAGTAAAGCTAATAAAAAGTGATTAACGGGATTGGTTGTCAGTGGAATCCAGCTTCCGTTTCTTAAGAAGTGTGAATAGGACCTTAAATTCATCTTCATTAATATGTTACCACTAAGTATGATGCTTTAGAATACATTTCCTAGTTAATAATTAATCACAAGATTCTCTCCTAATAGTGGCAGAAAAGAGAATGTGTAGGTATATTTGCGTTGCATAGAGAAAGATTTCCAACAATGACAGCACAGTATAATTTCTTTTTTTTTTTCTT
>NW_006297066.1:812461-818041 GCF_000327345.1 Myotis davidii | reverse complement strand
CAAGTCCTTTGGTTGATCTCTTACCCCCCTACCTCCAGCCCCCGAACCCTCCCCAGCCTTCCCGATGCAGTTTGACACTCTGTTTGAGGCAGCTCTGCCTCTGTATCTATTATTGTTCAAAAGTTTATAATGGTCTCAATTATCCATGAATAAGTGAGATCATGTGGTATTTTTCTTTCATTGACTGGCTTATTTCACTTAGCATAATGCTCTCCAGTTCCATCCATGCCATTTATAATTTCTTAATGATATAAGAACAACAGCCTTTATGACATCCTGCTAATGTGATCAATTTTTAAAAATACAATCATCTTTGGAAAAACAAGTTTTAGTCTCACCACACCAATAGTGCTTAGTATTCCACAGCATCTCCCCCTTTGGCTCACATATCTCTAAATCTTCCCTATCATATAACACCTGGGCTTGTACTTAAGAGTGCAATCCTATCTAATAAAAGAGTAATATGCAAATTAACCATAACTCCCTCACTCCGTCACAAATATGGCGGCGGCCACAGAGCTGGAGCGAGCAGGAGGCTTGGGTTGCCCTGGTCATGAAGGAAGCCAACCTTCCCGCCTGCCCTGCCAGCCCTGAGCTCCGCTCAAGGCTACAAAGTTTCAATTATAGAAGATAAATAAATCCCAGATACCTGCTTCCAGCCAGCCTGGCCTCTGCTCAAGGAAGCATTGGGAGCCTGGGTTGCCAGGGGAACTCAGGCTACAAGCCGGACCAAGAATACAAAGTTTCAATTATAGAAGTCAAATAAATCCCAGATACCTACTTCCAGCTTGTGGGCGTAGCCAGCCTAAAAACGGCCCTCAGCCCCTCACCTAAGCTGGCCAGGAACCCTAGTAGGGCCCCCAACCCTGAAGGGTCTGTGGCCAGCCAGAAAACAGCCCTCAGCCCCTCAGCCCCTCACCCAGGCTGGCCAGGCACCCCAGCGGGACCCCCTCCCACCAAGAAAGGGCTGTGGCCAGACTGAAAAAGGCCCTCAGCCCCTCACCCAGGCTGACCAGGCACCCCAGAGGGGACCCCCACCCTGATCCAGGACACCCTTCAAGGCATACCAGCCAGCCCCAACATGTGCCTCTATCCTATATAATAAAAGGGTAATATGCAAATTGACCCCCCCGAGGACTGCCAGGCTGCCAGAGGGATGTCTCTCTGCCAGCTTAGGCCTGATCCCCTGGAGAGCGAGCCTAAGCCAGCAGGTGGACATCCCCCAAGGGGTCCCAGACTGCGAGGGGGCATAGGCCGGGCTGAGGGACCACCCCACCCCCCACGAGTGCACAAATGTTTGTGCACTGGGCCTTTAGTACTCATTATAATTAATTAGTTTATCATTATTTGTTTTATGTCTGCTATCCCACTTAGACTGGCTAATTCACCGTGAATTCACAATTCTTAGTCCAGTGTGTACTACATCAACAGTACCCAATAAACACTTATTGAAAGAATGGATGAATGGATGGACAAAAGTGAATAAATATATTAAAAATGTAGATTATCCCATTTTTTCTGCTTTTAAGTAAAGATAGAGACAAATAGCACAATTGACACACTCTCTTTGTATTTCCTGAAAAGCAGTCTCCCTTGCCTCCTATTCATCCAAACCAACAGTTTCTCAGCTATGCTCAACTTTCCCCCATTGTGTCCCATTTAGCTAATCTTTATGGGGTTCCTGCCATGGGTCAGCAACTATAATATCTCTTTGATCCACATGTTCATCTCCATTTGTTGTGCCACAGTTTTGCTATTTCTCCCTTAGATTATGGCAGTAGCCTCTTAAATCTTTCCTGCATCATGCCTCCAATAATGTCCTCCTATCTATTCTACACATGGCTGCACAATTAATCTTCCTGAAATATGTTATTCCCTTGCTCAAAATCTTCAAAGCCAAACTCTTTACTCTGGCATACAAATACCCACCTTTGTCCTAGGTTCATTTCCCTGACATCAATTCTGTACTTCACTTATATAGCAAAATCTTTACATTTTGCTAAATGTAAAATGCTGTTTCTTCACTCTATAACTTTGAACACTCTGTTCCGTCTTGAAATATTATTCCCATTTTTTTACCTGAGATATTTCTATTTACTTTTAAGGATCCAATGTATTTGATACCTTTTCAATGAAACTCTTCAGTCCAATGATCCTTTTCACCAATTATTCTCTTAGGCCTTTGTTCCTTTTCTGTGCTCCTATTTCACTCTATTACAAGTTTATAACAACACCTATTAAAATGTACTGTTAATTGTTTATTCACATGCCTATGTTGCTCCTTCCACAAGATATCAAAGCCCTTCAGGATGAATATTAGTGAGCAAAAACAAAGAGTTGGGCATTAATCTATTTTTCTATTTATCATACCTATGACAGATATTGTCTGTCAGATTTAATAGTTTCTGTAAATATAACCCAATTTAGTTAGTTTATGCAAAAAAAAAAGAATTATTCCCAGGTGTAAGGCAGCAAACAAAATATATAGGAGAGGCAGGTTGTGTAGTTTAGATGTTACTTAACCAATAACTCTCAGTTAGTAGAACACTCAGTCCCGTAAGGAACTGTTCTAGCTCAAGTCTCATTCCCACTGCTCCAGGGCAATGTTAGGGTCAGCTCCTTTATCAAAGTTTCCCAGAAAAATCAAACTTATACCATCACAATTGCCAGAAAATTCTATCTCTACATACTTATACCAACCACTCTTACTTACTTTCTCCTTCCAAGTTGCACTTTGGTGATACTCTGCACAACTGATGTAGTGCTATCATATTGCACAGAGCCTGTAAGTCATATGCTGAGCCACTCCATGCAGATTATATATGCTTGAGGAAGCATTCCTCATGTGTAGAATTCTAGCTGCAAATGAGTCTGGGAAATGTAGTTTTAACCTTCTTCAAAAGTTCAGGAAGCCAGGCAAAAGGGGGCTGGAGTTGGCAATGAACAAGCCACTTTGCACTATACTCTCACATAAACGCCTAATAAATGATGAGGAGGTATGAACAGATAGAAGGATAAAATATAAAGATCATAGTTACCATCTTAACTTCTACAAATTATGCTATAATAATTCATATTTAGCTTTTAGTTAACAAAATATACTGTTATTCCTTCAAAATATTATTTATTTTCTTCTTTTCAGATAATTATTTCTTTTACTCTGTCTTTAGAACATTATTTGCTTCAAAATTTTTCTAATGCTCATACTATCTACATGTTTCTTCCAATTTAGCTTGTGATTTGAAACATACTATATTCCTTTTTATTTGTGTAGGAATATCAACCCCTCTGATTATAACATGTATTGACTCTGACTGACAAACAACAACAAAGACTTTCAAATGTGAAACCATAATTCTAAGCTATTTCTATCATAATAGATACAATGAACACAATTTTGTTTTTGCTTTCCATGTTTGGTATCTTTATAATGCATTAATAAACATAATTAAGCTATCTACTTTAGGTATTTTAAGTACAGAACTCTTGTAAAAAAAATCCATAAGCACAAATAAATCCTTTTTTTTTTTAACCTATGTTTTTAGTTTTTGTCTCCCAAAGATCAAGCCCCAAATTAGTAATCTTCTATTGCCTTTTAGGTACCAGACTAAGTTTCTAAAGATAAAATTTGGTCTAGTGATATAATTTACTCTATCCTAACTCAGCCATTGATTTATTGAGTGATACAAGTGAGTAATGTAAAATATAGAAAGTATTAAAGGTTAAGAGGATAAAACTTTGGTTAGCTAGAGCCAAGAAAAGATTTTATCCTATATAATAAAAGCCTAATATGCAAATTGACTGAACAGCAGAATGACTGGTAGAACGACCAGTCACTATGACACGCACTGAACACCAGGGGGCAAACGTTCAATGCAGAAGCTGCCCCTAGCCCACAGGCCCCAGGCCAGCCAAGGCAGGTGCCAGAGGGGGCCCCCCAATCACCCCGCTGGTCACCCCACAGATCAGCTCTGATCACTGGCCAGGCCTAGGGACCCTATTCGTTCACAAATTTTGTGCACCGGGCCTCTAGTTATAACAATAATAATGTGAACTTATCCTAATATATAAAAACCCAGGGTCTGTAATGACAGAAGGCTCAACCAACTGGAAGTCAGTCCTGCAGTCAGTGTTGGGTTGCCGTGGTGACCCAGCACTGACTGCTGATGCTGCAGTTGCAGCGACCCAGCACTGACTGCTGAGGGGGCTGCGGATCAGGACCAGAGAGAGGCCTGCAGAGAGAGGCAGGGTCTGATCTGCAGCCTCTGTGGCAGCTGTTGATCAGCTATTGCCTCTCTCTTTCTCTCCAGGCTTCGCCAGCAGCCACACTTCTGTTTCTCCCCAGGCCTCCACGGCTGCTGATCGCCCCGCCTCTCTGATCAGGCCTGGAGATAGGCCCGGAGATGCTGACTGGCATAAAAACCAACCTATCAACCAAATCTGGGTGAACTGTAACTGGCCAATGGCTGCCTAGGAGGTGGAGCTTTTGACACTGATTGGCAGAAAACCAACCAATCAGGACCTAATCTGGGTGAACTGCAAAGGCAGAACCTAAGGTAGGGGCTGAGGAGGGGTTTTAAGGGCAACAGCTGTTTGTGTAAGGTGTAAGAAAGCAGTTCAATTTTTTAATAATTGGTTTGGTAGTATAGTGCATATGGCTGGCTATCAGTCCAGATACAGGGATGATGTATTTTTGTCTGCCAAAAATACATGATTTCAGCATCTCCTCCTGCTGGAAAAGTCTCTCCCCACCCCCATTTAAGCAATCCTATCCTATATAATCTATCTATACTAATAAAAGGGTAATAAGCTAAATAGACTGGGTGAACCGGCCATCTTCCAGACGTCCAACTTCCTTCTGACCAAAGCCATTGTAGTGGGGGTAGAGGCAGAGAGGGCAGTTGGAGGTGAGATCAGGCCTGCAGGGGAGGGAAGTTGGGGGCGATATCAGGCCAGCAGGGGCAGGAAGTTAGGGGCAATGAGGCAGGCAGAGGCAGTTAGGGGAAATCAGGCAGGCAAGCAGATGGGGTTAGGGGCAATCAGGCAGGCAGGCAGAGGCAGTAGGGGCGATTGGCAGGCAGGCAGGTGAGCGATTAGGATCCAGCAGTCCCAGATTGCAAGAGGGATGTCCCCCATTGGAGAGGGTGAAGTCTGGATGTACCCCACCCATGCAAGAATTTCATGCACTGGCCCACTAGATTTTATATAATTCTTTATAATGTTTTAAAAAGTGCTTCTCTTAGAAGAAATAAAAGGCATCCAAATTGGAAAAGAGGAAGTAAAACTGTCCTTATTTGCAGACGACATGATATTATACATACAAAACCCTAGAGACTCCATCAAAATGCTACTAGACTTAATACATGAATTTGGCAATGTAGCAGGATACAAAATTAACCCCAAGAAATCTGAGGCATTTCTATACACCAATAGTGAACTTTCAGAAAGAGAGATTATAAAAACAATCCCGTTTACCATCGCACCAAAAAAATTAAGCTACCTAGGAATAAACTTAACTAAAGAGGTAAAAGACCTCTACTCAGAAAACTACAGGACGTTGAAAAAAGATATAGAGGAAGA
>NW_006297066.1:807861-811088 GCF_000327345.1 Myotis davidii | reverse complement strand
TAAGAGATCAACCAAAGGACTTGTATGCATGCATATAAGCCTAACCAATGGACATAAGACACTGGGGAATAGGGGAGGCTAGGGGACTGTCTAGGGCGGGGAAAAAAATGGACACATATGTAATACCCTTTGTAATAAAAAATAAAATTTGAAAAAATAAAAATAAAAATAAAAAAAATAAAATAAAAAGTGCTTCTCTTAGTAAATGATGTTTACAATATTTCTTGGAAGCAATTGGGTATTCTATTTTGAAGACAAGGAAACTGAATTTAAACTAAAACAATAAATATATATATTGAACACCAATAATATGCCAGGTACTGTGTTAGGTTTTATAGTTACCAGTCTAATGGGAGTGATAGTATAATTAGCAGGTAATAAGTGCCATGATGGGAAAGCATAGAGCAGAATAAAGACACTAAAGTAGAAAAAGTGCAAAAGGCAGCTCTTAGCTCAATCTTCCAGTGAAAGTAAAAGTAGCATCTAAACCACTGGTTCTCAACCAGTGGCAATTTTGCCCTCAGCTACCAATCCTGGGACACTTCCCAGTGTCTGGAGATATCTTTGATTGTCAAATTGGGGTGATGGGCAGAACATGTTCCTGGTCCTCTAGCAGGCAGAAACTAGAAATACTGCTAACCCCCTGCAGAAAAAAATTATTCAGTCAAAAATGTCAACAGTGTTACAGTTGAGAAACCTTGATATAAGCTGAGAGCTGATACATGACTAGTAGTTGGCTAGGTAGAGGAATAAGGGAATGATATAGCAGGGTACAGTGTTCCAGAAATTGAAAACTATTTACATGAAGGTCCTCTACATTGATTAATTAAGCAATTTTTATTTTTATTATATTATACACATAACATAAACTTTACCACTTTATTTTATAATCTTTATCCTCATTCATGAATATGATTTTATTTATTTTTGAAAGAGGAAGGGAGAGGGAGAGAGAGAAATCAATGTAAAATGTAAGAGAGAAACACTGAATAGTTAACCTGACAGAGCATTGAACCTGCTAGCTGGGCAGTACCCTTACTGGGAATCAAACACGCAACCCTTCAGTGCATGGGATGACTCTCTAACCAACTGGGGCACAACAGCCAGGACTAACTTGACCATTTTAACCACTTTTAAGTGGACAGTTAAATGACATTAAGTACTTTCATATTTCTGTGCAATCATCATTATCATCCATCTCTGGGACTTTTTCATCTTCCTAAGTTTAACTTTGTATTCATTAAATAAGAGTTACTCATTCCCCCTTCTCCAGTGCCTGGAAACCACCATTCTACTTCTGTCTCTATGAATTTGACTACTCTAGGAACCTCATATAAGTGGAATTATACAGTATTTGTTTTTTTGTGCCTAGCTTATTTAACTGAGCATAATGTCCTCAAAGTTCATCCATGTTGTACCTTTGTCAAATGTTCCTTCCTTTTGAAGGGCTGAATAATATCCATTTTATGTATATATACATTTTATCTATTTATCCATCAATGGACACTTGAATTGCTAGGCTATTGTGAATAATGTTGATATGAACAGGGGTGTACAAGTATCTGTTGGAGTTCCTATAGTCAATTGTTAGGGGGATATATCCAGAAGTCATTCACAGATTACTTTTATGCACCAATTAATTTACTGGCATTGTTCTAGTGCTTGGCGCATGGTAAGAAAAGTACCTAAGATCTTCTCTGTCATGAAACTTACATTATGGTGAAGGAAAACAAATACATTAACAAGACATTTCAGACAGTCTTATAAAGATAATAAAAGGAAGTGATGTGAAGTTGAATAGAACTAGCAGTTAGAGTGCTAGGAAAGGGTTGGTAAACAGGAATGGTAGTAGAAGACTTATAATACAGGTAACCTGGTAATGGCTCTGTATTTTATTTTATGCACAATGAAAAGTTCAGAGATGTTAATTGCCAAAGGTCACACAACTAATAAATTCTACAGGCCAATCTAAAGTCCAGTATCACTGCCTCTCCTTACCATATAGATTTTCTTTGGAGCTATAAAACTGAATAAGGGCACATGTTTATCAAACACAGCAAACTGCACTCTACTTCTTTGATATCTGGTCTTTTCCATCTGCTTTTATGATTCTCTCCTGAATCAACTTTATAAATGGTAAGAGGATATTTTAATGTTCTACTTTACTCACATGCATTCTATACCCAGCTTTGATGCTGATATTCCTCTTTGCTTATTTAAAGAGATTTTTCTGTAAGTACAAGATACAATAGTATTGATTCTAAAAATAAATGTCATACTTCCCTATAGTGTAGCTCTGAAATAAACTCCTTCTATTCCATTAGAAAAAAAATAAAAATCACATATGACCTGAGTAAGTAATATTTGAGAAAATAGAGAGGTGTCTAACAATAAGAACTCTGTTTCTCCTAAGCCTTGTTTTCATTCAAAGTCATAGGCAACATGTATATATACTGCATGAAACCTGTTTTACAAGGAACCACGGTCTATGATGATTTATGGAGAAAGAGGTCCATTGTTAGAGTCTACATTTTCAAATATTACAAGCTTTTGTTTTCCAGCAAGAGGAAAAAAGTGACCCTTTTTCATTGGGTAATGAAAATATTCTTTTGTGTAGGACTAAGACCTTAATGAGTTAATGTGTGCAGTTAAGATTATAAAAGATTCTTTATTAAACAATGTATCAGGTGACAAAATGTACATTAATTCAATTCAAAATTCAAAGCTCATTGGTTGTAAGAGCAAGAATAAGTTATGACACAAAGTTTATATCAGGAAAAAGTGTATGTTTTCTTATATTCTCATTTAATATTTTGCTGTTCAGTGTGCTATTATAGAATTAGTCTCAAAAATGCTTTACAGCCCTGTTTAAGTTGGTTGAACATTGTCCTTAGGTGAGGATTAAAAAATAAATAAAATAAAAATTTTAAATGTTTTATGAAAACAGGAAAATCTTACTGAATATACTTGCCCCATCAGCAACTGGTTGCTGCAAAGGTATGTGTAACCACTTTGATAAGTGTTATTAAAAGTTTTATATATCATTCTTTTTTTAAATTTTTTATTACAAAGGGTATTACATATGTGTCCATTTTTCCCCCCACCCTAGAGAGTCCCCTAGCCTCCCCTATTCCCCAGTGTCTTATGTCCATTGGTTATGCTTATATGCATGCATACAAGTCCTTTGGTTGATCTCTTACCCCCCGACCACCCGCCCCCGAACCCTC
>NW_006297066.1:794595-807750 GCF_000327345.1 Myotis davidii | reverse complement strand
AATTGTGCTGCTATGAACATAGGGGTGAATATATCCTTTCTGATTGGTGTTTCTGGTTTCTTGGGATATATTCCTAGAAGTGGGATCACAGGGTCAAATGGGAGTTCCATTTGTAGCTTTTTGAGGAAACTCCATACTGTCTTCCATAGTGCCTGCACCAGTCTGCATTCCCACCAGCAGTGCACAAGTGTTCCTTTGTTTTATATATCATTCTTAAGTGAAACATTTTTCTATTAACTGATTAGTCTGGAATAAAAAAAAATACCCTATGTGAAAAGATTTAACATGCTTTAGAGAAGTTTTACTTTATTAAAATTTCATAATTACTCCTAGGAGACCTCTTATTTTTATCATTTAGATTGACCTCAGATATAGTACTTCATAAACACATTACTTAATGTACTACTACAAGATATAAAAAGGAATTTCCAATGCCTTGCTTTTTACAGAATCTACTTCTACCTCGCACATTACAATCCTCAGCCTTCTTTTTGCTTATTCAATATTCAACACAATTTTATTAAGTGTCAGACACTGTGCTTCACATTAATGGTACAAAGATGAACAGGAAAGGCAAGATTATTTTTTTGTGAAGTGGAAAGTCTGGTTGGAGAGACAAACCAGAAGTTTACAGGAATCATGATAGGAAAAATAGGTTACCATTGGGGCACATAATGAAGTATCAAAACCAGGATAGGGAGGAGAAATGAAAAAGGGAAAACATCCCAGAGGAAGATACATTTATCTCACCCCATAAGTATTTCCCCAAGGTCTAATCATTACCAGAGGAAGAATTCAGATTTTGAACATAGGTTTTAAAACCAGTTCTATGTGACTCTTCTAAATTATATGCTCGATACCCCTCTATCCCCAACTGATTCAATCTTGAGCTGATCTTGCTTCCTTAAATATATTAGTTATGAGCCTGAGGGGGGCCAATGCATTATGCCTCCTAAACTATAATATTATGTCCACTACCCTAAATTCACTGGACCTTTGCAGTGAATTTCAAATTTTAGTAAGACTGGAGCACACTCTTGAACACCAAGACCCTGACCCTCTGCAGCTCTTGATAATTTCTTCCACTCTCATTCCCACCCTTCACAGGAGTCAAAAGGTCCAATTCTCATTAACTTCCATTGTAGGAAGTATTTATATCTCTGTGTTCTTTGTTTGCAAGCAACACAAATCATTTTGAGCTTTTTAATGGAAGAGAAACAAATGAAGCTCAGAAACCAGAGCTATTCTGGGCATTGAGGCCACTACTGGGAAAATCTACATTGAACACATTCCCCCCAAGATGTCAGTTCTAGAGAGATGGCATCAAGTTTGCTAAGCTTAGGCCATATGCCCACCCATCGGCCAGAAAAAGGCAGCTGTCACTATTGACTATATCCAAAGCACAATTGGAACCACACACACACACACACACACACACACACACACACACACACGGAAGAATAGACACTGAACTGCAAAAATAAAAATGTTCACTATAGAAATCAATCTTGCTGCTGAGTGAGTTCTCAGAGTCCCAATCTTGTGGGTTCATAGTCTATACCCTTCTCTGCACTTGCCAGTGTAAAGTATTAGCATGCCTTCTAATTGGTTCCATATAGGTTTCAAAGCTCTCAACATATGAGCACCAGAGTCATTGAAGATATAGCTCTCAAGTAAAAATGAAGTCTAAATCATGGAAGAGAAATTGCCATTCTTCAAAACCATAAATTTTTAAGAACTAGCCATGTAAATAACAATGATAACCCACTAATAAATCCTCTTGTTACATAAAAGAAAAATTCTGTATGCTCTTGACATTTAGAGCAGGTCCTGGAAGAAAAAATTATATTCTATCCAACCACTCAATAGTTCATCAAAATAGTAACTAGTAATTCCTTCTCCTATTCAGCTAAGAATTTTTGAGCTCTTTTCCTATTGCATTTTTGAGATGCCTCCAAATAAATTGTCATAAGTGCAACACATTACATCTTTTCTTTTGGGCTCTCACCAATAACCACCATGCAAGCATAGACATCTTGTGGTGTCAGATCATTCTGTTTTCCTTTCTTTATTTACAAAAAGGCAGACAATACTAAGAGTCTGTTTTTTATTTTCATCGTCCTTAAGTGCTTAAATGTTGGTCATGTTGACAATCTTTGGAGTGAACTATTTCAAGGTCTGATACTTATCACTATGACAAAGCTCAGTATGGATGGTCCTGAAAGAAAAGAAAG
This sequence comes from Myotis davidii, assembly GCF_000327345.1. Taxonomy (NCBI): domain Eukaryota; kingdom Metazoa; phylum Chordata; class Mammalia; order Chiroptera; family Vespertilionidae; genus Myotis; species Myotis davidii. The sequence goes on along the minus strand of NW_006297066.1, from coordinate 805,516 downwards.
AAGATGATGATAGCAATAATAATACTAGTATGCAATATATATTGAGTCTTTGCTGTGCATAGTTTCTTCCCTGAGCATTTCACCTGCATTTGCTTTCATACTAGTGGAATGATCGAGGAGAGAGAAGTAGGTGAGAGAAGGTATCATTACTGGAGCCAAGTCCATGAGTAGATGGAAAGGAGTGAGAGGATAGGATCCAGAGATTAAGTGTAGAAGTTGACCTTAAGAAAGAACAGGGCAAATCCATCCATTATAGCAATGCTAAGAGACTAATACAGAGGTCCGGCCATATAAGGCCCTCAAAATCATTTGGTCTGGCCATTCCAAGACATTAGGAGTGAGTTAATTAAATGTTGGACCAAATATTGCAGGCTAATTTTTAAGTTAATAATTTTGTATGGCCTGTGAATGATGTTAAAAATAAATATCCAAATGGCCTTTGGCAGAAACAAGATTTCCCAACACTGGACTAGTCAATAGACTTTGAAAGAAAGGGATTTTATAATATCTTTTCTTTTATCCTGTCTAATTCAATAAACTAGGAAGCAACACTATCCACTTCTTAAGATAGAGTGTGTCTTATCTTCTTCACTGAGGTAGTGGGCACAAAACCTGAAATGGAAAAGATGCTTGATGAATATTTTATGAATGAATTGATGACTAGACAGATGAATGCATCAATAAGGAGTTTAAGACATTTTATATATAGTCCATATTAATGATTTTTCCTCACAGAATTCTGTTACACATGTATAGCAGTCTCATACTTCCCTGTTGGGCAAGCTCTTACTCAGAAACCAAAGGAAATCTCACAGGATGTTTTCACTAAGACAAAAAAACAAAATAAGTATTATATATTATCAGTAGATACTTATAAGCACCTAATGTTCCCCAATCTACCATAAGTGTCTTTATTACTTGCTGGCTTAGTATGAGCAATATTTTAATACTAAATTCTTCCATGAACAAGAAATCTGAAGTAGTGACTCTAGGTTACGTTCTACTCTCTTCTCCAGGAAGTTACTCCAGTTGAAGTATGAATGCAGGTCACGTGACTACTCATGTTGTCCTTTGTTTACCTGATTCAACATCTTCTACTAGGAGGTGTCCTGTTTTGGACCATCAAGGTGCCCACTTACCCTTTGGATTGGTCAAAGGGTCCCAGACTTCTTTTCCAAATTATCAAAAATCCTCTCTATAGAACAAGAAGCCACAGTGGCTATAAGACGATATATCAGTAAAGTCCTCTTTTAATGCCCTAACCTCCCCTTATTTCCACATAATCTTTCCACAGACAGTAACTCATCTTTAGAAGAAGACTTATGTTTTATTTGATATCTTCACTGCTTAGCATGGTAGGAACACATGATTGACTAATGAATAAATATTGAATTATCAAACAGTGACCACCATAGTTATTGGAATTCAATTTCTGCTCCATGCTGCAGGAGATGCATAACACTGAATCTTTGCCTCAGGATCTGCCCTATCTATGGGGGTTCTCCAGCCATGACCAGCACAGCTAGAGAGTGAACGAGTCCTGGGTAGGGGCGACTGGGGATTGAGAAAAAGAAAGACACAGAGACAGTAAGTAAAGCTGGGACCAGGTGGGACACTGTTCTCAGATGGAGAGACAGTGACCCAGAGCTAATGCAGCACATTTATTATATACAGCATGATACCAGGAAGTTTTACTAGAGTTTAAGACAAAGGGAAGTATGTGAAATCATGCTTAAAGATCAAGGTACAATTCTTTATTCTTGTGGGTTCTCATAATTGTCAGGCCTGGAGCCCGGATAATTGCATCCACCCCTAGCGCCTGGCTGAACTTAGATAATGACACCCACCACCTGGTGCCTGAGCTAAAGGTCAGGACTGACATTTCTGCCATTGGCAAGGTATGTTTCCAGGACATGGCTTTGCCAACACTGCTGGACTCAGCCGATGACCTTTGCTCAGGTGCTTTCCCAGGTGCTCTTTACACCTATCTTTACACATTCTTTCCCCCAAAAAATTCGCAAGGCACCACAATTGTCCTCCTGGACCTATGTATTCCACTAAGCAGAAAATAACAAATCACATATCTAGATTTGACTGATATAACTAAGAGAGGGCAAAATATATTCAATGCTTCTCCCATAATCTACAATCTGCAGAAGGCTGATTTCAATTTTCCTGGAGGTATTCATGGCATCTCCTGTATATGATTCCTTTTCAACATTTTCATCCATAGCCTACATTAAGTTTGAAATGCTTTTAACTAAGTGCTCTGGAAATTGTGTCTAGCACTAATTCCTTGTGATAGTTACAGATTTTCTTTGCTTTTTCTGAATACCACAATCAAAATAAGCATTAACCAGCCCTAAATTATAAAATAATTAAAATGATCTACTTTCCTATTTAGTTTAAGTATGGGCCAAATTCAGTATTCTTTCTATAGAAGCAAAGTATAAGAGAACCAGATTATAAATCAGTGAAAACAGACTCTGTTCTAATATTTAAATTTCTATGATTTGGAAAAAAGTACATAACTTCCTCCTCAGTCTTTTCCATATTTAAAATAAGGTGTTTTCTTTCTAACTGATAACAAATTGTGGCAATTGTTGAAAGATGGTCAGAAGTACTTGTGGATCTTAATAACATCAGTTTACTTAAGTAATAATAGCTTCTTGACATCTCCTGCACACGATTCTTCTTTCAAAGATTTTCTTTGGTAAAGTCCACATTAAGAATGAAAAGCTTTTAACTAAGTGTATAGAGAAGAGAGGCAGGCTTTTTAATCATTTATATAAAGGAATGAACATTTTGTAAAACAACCATAATTGAGACAATGCATGCTCTAGGGGAAAAAAAAATAGCATTCCATTACTCTAGGGGCCAGAGAGAAAGAGACAATGAGCCAGTTTCCATGAACCAGGCCATCTCCTAGGCTATGTCCACTGCTCTTTTCATTTTAACTCTCACAATAGCCCTTTGATGCAATTTCATTAGGTCTACTTTATATAGAGGAGAGGCTACTTCCTCAAGACATCTAGCACTGTATTTTAATAAAACACAATTGAATATTTTTAATATTATTGTTTTTTAAAAGTTTTCATTAGGTCTACTTTATATAGAGGAGAGGCTACTTCCTCAAGACATCTAGCACTGTATTTTAATAAAACACAATTAAATATTTTTAATATTATTGTTTTTCAAATGTAACATGGTAAGATTTTTGGATCCTCTATAATCAGAAATCTTGCTTCCCTTGCTGAATTCTATGTAACATTTTGGCATGAAGGCAAGTGGAGGGTAAATCCACATCAAGGAAGCCACGGCTATGAAATAGGAAAGTCACTGTCAGAAAGAAAGAGGAAAGGAAGACCAAGTAGAGTGTAAAAAGTAGAAGAAAGAGATGGAGAGAGGGAGGAAGTAGTCATATATGTATCAGGAGTTCCCCCTCAACTTTCCATTTATGTCACCCCACACCCCAGCCTGAGTTCACAACCCAGTGAGATCCCGAGGAAAAAGCCAAAATCACAGAGATCATTTTCCCTATGCTACATTTATAACTTTAGAATAGAGACTACATCACCAGATGCCCTCACCACCCACTTCCTAAAGGCAGCCTCAGGAGATTGCCATGGTTGTGCATCATAGTTAAGCTGAAAGTCTGAGTTAATGCTCCTAAGTTGTGCTTGGCTTTCAGCTAGTGTGTAGAAGATGCAGAGGCCCCTGTATGATTCTAGATTATTGAGCAAAATAATTAAGCAGAGATTCAGGGCACTTCCTAGAGGAAGTTGCTGCACCAAGAACCAAGTGACATCATCACCAGAGATGCCAATAAGGCCCTGAAGCTCTGATGAGGCCTTCAGCAGAGAGGGGCTAGTCATCCCAAGTGAGAGACCAGCCTTTTCAATCATTTATAGAAAGAAATTAATAACAAACATTTAACAAGCCATCCATAATTAAAATAACTCATGCTCCATACACTCTCTATACCAGGGGGCCTCAAAATACAGCCCGTGGGCCACATGCGGCCCAACAAAAACATTTATCAGGCCTGCCAGATGTTTTTGCTGCCTCTGCTTGTTGCTTAGCAGCCAACTCATCCGGGCCCGCAGTGCGCATGTGTGGAATGTGCACCTCACTCTCCGACTCACCTCCTTCTCTCTGTCTCTGGACTCCCCCTCTCAGTTTCGCGTGTGACCGGATGAGTCAGGGCTTGCCTGTGCAGAGCCTGCTGTTGCCTGAGGACCGAGGTAAGAACAAGTTAGGATTTTTTTTTTTAAGTTAGGAGGTCTATTTTTTTTTTTGAAGTTTTGTTTTTTTACTTCAAAATAATATATGTGCAGTGTGCATAGGAATTTGTTCATAGTTGTTTTTTTTTAAACTATAGTCCGGCCCTCCAATGGTCTGAGGGACAGTGAACTGGCCCCCTGTTTAAAAAGCTTGAGGATCCCTGCTCTATACACAATATTGCATTAAACCTAAAGACACTGAGATATCATTCATGTCAAGTTTAAGACTTTCTCTATAACACAGTAGACTCATGATGATGATTAGATATGTTTAGGGACCAAATCATATTTTCTTTGAACATTTTAGTCATAGTATGACTAAATGTGCAGGCCAACTACAGTATGATCATAAAAATAGCCAATATGATGCCATGGCTCTCCATAAAAGAAAAAGACCACCTGGAAATTGTCAGTAGAGATCACAGACCTCAGACAACTAAGTCAGAGCCAAAAATAAATACGTCTTCACTGCTTTCCTACAGCATAATTTTAGGTGATAGATCATTCATTCTTAGGTCTGTGGTCTTAACATTTTTAGAAATGAGACTTTATCACAGATAAATTTTCTCCAAGATCACATAGTAGAAAGCCAACCCTTTACATATGTGCCACCAATTTGACTGTTGTGTTAACATTACTTTTTTCTACCCAAATTGTTTAATATAAACTGAAATATTGAGTTAAAGGGATAGTGATGCAGCAGATTGTACTTCATTTAAACCTTGCTGTGATTAAAGAGATAGTGGTTATTATCCAATCACAACTAAAGGAAAATTGTGTGTTTACTAAAACAGGTGAGAATTTTTCTATGAATATATATCAGACTGGCATTGTTCTATTCAAGTTGTGATGTAGGGCCAAAAGGTAAATAGGTCCAAAAAAAGAAACTCTAGATATTTTCATAAGTCCTAAATGACATTGCTCATTTATTCATTCAAAAACATTTATTGAGCCCTTTTGTGCTCCAGTTACTTCCTTAGGCACTAGCAATGTAGCAGTGTAAATATAGAAAATACCTTTCCTGAAGGAATTTATATTCTGGCTGAGGAAATAATAAATAACCATACAAAATAAAGATCATAGAGTGGTGTGTACTCTAAAGATAAATCAAAATAAAGCAAGGTAAGAGGAAATAGGAAGGGGAAACAGAATTTTATATAGAGTGGTCAGGAAGTACCTCTCTAAATAAGTTAATATTTGAGTATATATCTAAATTAAGTGAGAGGGAGATCCATGCAAAGATCTTAAGGAAAAAAAAAATTCCATGCAGAAGAAATAGTAAGTATAATGGTCTTGAGATAGACCCTACTTTGATATGTTAGAAGCATAACTATTAGGTCAGTGTGGCTTGAGTGAAATAAATGAAGGGGTAGTGGAAGATGAGATCAGAAAGTTGCCAAGGATTAGTTCGTATAAGACCTTTTAGGCAAAGCAAGGCAATGAATTATATTCTAAGTGTGATAGGAAGTCATCAACAGTTTCAAACAAGGAAATGACCAGGATATATATATACTAGGGGCCCGGTACATGAAATTCGTGCACTGGGTGGGGGTGAGGGGGAGTGTCCCTCAGCCCAGCCTGCCCCCTCTCACATACTGGGAGCCCTCAGGCATTGACCCCCATCAATCTCCAATCGCAGGATCGGCCCCTTGCCCAGGCCTGACGCCTCTGCCAGAGGGCAGGGGACCCTCATTTCAACCCATCTCTGGCTCTGCCCCTGGCCCAGGTCTGATGCCTCTGGCCCAGGATTCGGGCCTGGGCAGGGGACCCCCCACTCCCCCCATCACCGGCTCTGACCCCTGCCGAGGCCTGATGCCTCTGGCCCAGGAATCATGCCTGGGCAAGGGACCCCCATCTCCCTCTAATCGCTTGCTCCACCCACCCGCCCAAGCCTGATGCCTCTGACCCAGGCTTCAGGCCTGGGCAAGGGGACCATTATATCCCCCCAATCCCTGGCTCTGCCCCCCACCCAGGCCCCTCCGATTGCTGGCTCCGCCCCCCGCCCAGGCCTGATGCCTTGGCCAGAGGAGTTGACCCTCATCACCATCCGATCGCTGATCACCAGATCGGTCCCTTGCCCAGGCCTGAGGCCTCCGGCAGAGGTGTCAGGCCTGGGCAGGGCACCCCCAGCTCCCTGCGGTTACAGGCTCCACCCCTGCCCAGGCCTAACGCCTCTGGCCAAGTCATTAAGCCTGGGCAGGGGACCCCTAGCTCCCCGCAATCTCCCGCTCTGCCCCTGCCCAGGCCTAACGCCTCTGGCCGAGGCGTCCTGCCCGGGCAGCAGGGACCCGCAGCGGCAGCGGCCCCGCGATCGTGGGCTCTGCTTTAGGCCCAGGCAAGGGACCCCCTAGCTCCCGGGACTGCCAGCTTTGACCCTGTCCAGCTCCCATCTCTGGATCCACCCGTACTCCCTGCTATCACTGGCCAGGGCGGCAAAGGCACCTGATTCTCCAATCATGGCTGGGGGGCAGGGCAAAGGCGGCCCTGGGGGCTCTTAGCACCCCCCTGGGTTTCTGATCACTGTCAGTGTCAGGGGGCATCTTCCTGCTTTCCCTTTTGCCTCCCTGCATTGTGCCTACATATGCAAATTAACCGCCGTTTTGTTGTCAGTTAACTGCCGTCTGAGTTGGCAGTTAATTTGCATATAGCCCTGATTAGCCAATGAAAAGGGTATCGTTGTACGCCAATTACCATTTTTCTCTTTTATTAGTGTAAAGATATCAGGATCTGTGAATAACTTTAATGTTGGATGTGAGAGAAAAAAATCCAAATTGGCATTTTGGTTTTGGTCTCAGCAACAGATAAATGGAGCTAATATTGACCAAAATGGAGGATACTTGGGAAGGGTCTTATTGTATGGGTAAAGAAAGTATGTTTGGGGATGCAGCAGTGGTGGCTAGGAATGGAGTATCACCACCACCCAGACTGGCCTTGGACATCACCCCAGACCTGCACAGTAAACTACGTGCCAGTGCACCTCAACAGGACCTTGCAAGGGACCCCAATGCAGGCTCTAGGATCCCCACAGTGAGTCACAGAGCTTGCAAGCCACCCCCACCATGAGTTCTGGAACCCTGCAGGGAGTCACAGAATCATACATAACCTCTTCCATGGGCTCTGGGAACTGCAGTTAGTCACAGAATTGTATGCCACCTCCGCAGCAGGCTTCAGACTATGCAGTGAGTCCTACATCAGTGGGAACTCTCAGGAAACCCTCACTATGGGGGCCAGGACCATGAGCACATCCACAACAGCTTGCAGGGCTTAGCCACATAGTCAGACAACCAGTGAAGAGACTCCACCTACAAATGGGACAATAACATTCAAGAACCAACTACATCAGGAGAACACAAATAACTCAAGTAGGGGCTTCTTTAGAACACCCAGCTCAGGAGATCTGAGTGACTACACCACTGGGCCCCACAAAATACCTATTACATGGGACCACTACCCAAAAATTTGGGTGGCATAGCAGTTTGATCTAAGACATAGAAACAAATACAAAAGAAAAGCAAAAATGAAGAGAAAAAGAAAAAATCCCCAAAGGTAAGAATAGGAGGAATCACCAGAAAAGAAACTAAATGAAAAATGGAGGCAAGGAACTTTAATTTGTCAGATAAAGAAACCAAAATAATGGTTATAAAGATGCTCGAACATCTGACTGAGAATTACAAGCAACTCAATGAGGATAATAAGCAATTGAATGAAAAATATGCCAACATGGATAAGAATCAAGAGGAAATGAAGAATAACATAGTGGCAATAAAGAATACACTGGAAGGTTTCAACAGTAGACTAGAAGAAGCTGGGGACCAAATCAGCGAGGTAGAAAGCAGCCAAGAAAAACAGCCATCAGAGAACCAATTGGAAAAAAAATTAAAAAGCAGGAAGAGAGTTTAAGGTAGCTTTGGGAAAAACAACTTGAAACAAAGCAATATCCACATAATAGGGGAACCAGAAGGAGAAGGAGCTAAACAAGAAATAGAAAACCTGTTTGAAGTAATAACGACAAAAAACTGCCCTGACGTGGGGAAGAAAAATGTCACACATGTCCAGGAAGCACAGAGAGTCCCAAACAAGATTAACCCAAAAGACCCACACCAAGATACATCATAATTAAAATGACAAATGTTAAAGACAGAGAAAAAATATTAAAGTCTGCAAGAGAGAGACAGAAAATTACCTAAAAGGGATCGCCCATTAGATTATCAGCTGATTTCTCAATAGAACCACATCAGGTCAGAAGGGAGTGGCATGAAGTATACAGAGTGATGCAAAGCAGGGACTGAATCCAAGAATGCTCTATCCAGCAATACTATCATTCAAAACTAAAGGTGAAATCAGGAGCTTCACAGATAAAAACAAAACAAAGCAAAAAAAAAAAAAACTAAGGGAGTTTTTTACCACCAAACCAGCAATGCAAGAAATCCTAAAGGGAGTGTTGTAAGAAGAAGAAATAGAGAGGAAGGAACACAGGCATAAAGAAGAAAAATGTCAACAAACAAGTACCTATCAATAATAACCTTAAATGTAAATTGATTAAATGTTCCAATAAAAAGACAGGGTAGCTGAATGGATAAGAAAATATGACCCACAAATATGCTCTCTATAAGAGAACCACTTCAGAACAAAGAACTCACACAGACTGAAAGTGAAGGGATGGAAAAAAAATTCTTCAAGTAAATGGGGAAAAAAAGCATATCAATACTTATATGTGACAAAAGAGACCTCAAAGTGAAGGCCATAACAGGAGATAAGGAAGGCCAATTCATAATGCTAAAGGGATAGATACAACAAGAGGCTATAACTCTGATAAACATAGGATCCCAATACAGGAGCATCCAAAAACATAAAAATAGTCTAGAAGATATCAAGGGAGAGATCAGCAGCAATACAATCATAGTAGGGGATGTTAATACCCCCATTGACATCACTGGATAAATCTTCTTAAAAAACTCAGCAAAGAAACAGTAATCCTAAATGACTCACTAGATCAAATGGAATTAATTGACATCTTCAGAACACTTCACCCCAAAGCTATGGAATATACATTTATCTAAAGTGCACATGGGACATTTTCAAAGATAGACCACATATTAGAACACAGGTTAAGTCTCTACAAATTCAAGAAGGTTGAAATCATATCAAGCACTTCTTAGATGACAATGGCATAAAATTAGAAACCAACTACAATAAAAACAATAAAAATACAATAAAACACATGGAGGCTAAATAACATGCTATTAAACGAGGAATGGGTTACCAAAAAGGTCAAAGAAGATATTTTTAAAAAATCCTGGAAGCAAATGACAATGAAAACACAACAATCCAAAAACTACAGGACACAATGAAAGCAGCCCTGCGAGGGAAGTTCATAGCACTACTGACCTCCCTCAAGAAAACTAGAAAAACTGGTAGTAAGTTATCTAACCCAACAACTTAAAGAATTAGAAAGAGAGCAACAAGAAAAGCCAAGAGTAAGTAGAAGGAAGAAAATAATAAAAATCAAAGTGGAAATAAATGACATAGAGACCATTAAAAACAATACAAAAAGAGGTCAATAAACCTAAGAACTGATTCTTTGAAAGGATAAACAACATTGATGAACCGCTAGCCAGACTCAACAGGAAACAAAGAGAGAGCACCCAAATAAACAAAATAAAAAATGAAAGAGGTGAAGTAACTACTGATCCCACAGAAATACAAAGGATCATCAAAAAATACTATGAATAACTCTATTCCAACAAACTGGACAACCTTGATGCAATGGACATATTCCAAGAAAAATACAATCTTTCCAAACTCAATCAGGAAGAATGGGCCTGACTAGACCAACAACTACTAATGAAATTGGAGCAATGATAAAAAATAAAAATAAAAAAATTCTGGTCCATACAGCTTCATGAAGGGGTTTTATCAATCATCCAATGAAAAACTAACATCTATACTCCTCAAAATACTTCAAAAAATTAAAGAGGAAGTAACACTTCCAAGCTTTTTCTATGAGGCCAGAATTACTTTAATTCTAAAACCAGATAAAGACACTACAAAGAAAAATAATTACAGGCCAATAACCCTGATAAATACAAATGCTAAAATCCTCAACAAAATATTAGCAAACCAGATCCAGCAATACATTAAAAAGATTTTATACCATGACCAACTGGAGTTTATTCCAGAGATCCAAGGCTGGTATAATATCTGCAAATCAATGAATGTGATACAGCACATAAACTGATTGCAAGACAAAAATCACATGATCATATCAATTGATACAGAAAACCCATTTGATAAATCTAGCACCTTTTTTTTTGGTAAAAACTCTCAACAAAGTGGGAATAGAGGGGATCATACCTCAGCATACTAAAGGCCTTATGTGACAAACCTACAGCCAACATCATACTCAATTAACAAAAACTAAAACCATTTCCCCTAAGAACAGGAACAAGACAGGGATTCCCACTTTCAGTACTCCTGTTCAACAAAGTACTGGAAGTGCTAGCCATAACGATCAGTCAAGAAGAAATAAAAGGCATCCAAATTGAAAAGGAAGAAATAAAATTGTCATTATTCACAGATGACATGATATGTTAAATAGGAATCCCTAAAGACTACATCAAAAATCTACTAGATTTCAA
>NW_006297066.1:786719-791177 GCF_000327345.1 Myotis davidii | reverse complement strand
GGAGAAAGGGGTGTGGGGGGAGGGAAGAGATTGGACAATAATCGCGAACCTATGGATTAGGACAGTGGGTGGGGAGTGAAGGCGGAGGGGGGGGTGGGAACTGGGTGGAGGATAGTTATGGTGGGAAAAAAGAGTAACTAATGTAATAATCTGAACAATAAAGATTTAATTTTAAAAAAATGTCCATACTACCCAAAGCAATCTACATATTCATGCAATCCCTATTAAAATACCAACAGCTTATTTCACAGACATAGAATAAACTCTCCAAAAATTTATATTGAGTCAAAAAAGACCCCAAGAGGGATAAAATGGCTGTGGAATAGATGGACATGTCCCAAGCCTTGTCCTGGAGCAGATAGAACAAGCAACTAAATTGAATAACATCCACCCTGAATTGGGAAAGTAGACAAGGCAGCCAGTAAGGACAGAGGACACCTGGAGAATGGTAAAATCAGGGATCTGGGCTGGGGAGAACTGCAAGACCTCTGAGCCCAGAGAGTCAAAGGGAAACTGCACAGCCCAGAGGCTGCATCCCTTGGGTCAGGCACAGAGTCTGTCTGTGGAAAGGAGGTCAGCAGGACTGCTGGTGGAAGGGGATTCTAGATCTGGGTCCACAGTCACAACAGACTGAGTCCAGAGGGGGGCATTCTGAACGGCTGCCCAGACTGCACAGTGCTGGGAGGAGAGGGGCTCGCAGAGGCGCAGCTCTTTCCCCTCTTTGTGGTCTTTGCTTTTCTTCACTGAACCTAGTTCATAGGACCTTTTGGATACAGACACTCACCCATGGCTGAGGTGCAGATTTGTGGAGTCTGGGGAAAGGCTGGAAAGAGGAGAGGGTCCGGGAGAGGTGGCCACAAGTCTGGCGCTGAATCATACCTGATGCATAGGACCTAGGCAGCCATATTCTCCTGAAGAGATAGCCACTCCCTACAGTCTCCAGGCAACCAATACAGCCAGAACCAAACTATACCCTGAGTGGTACAAAGGAAAAAAAATCTGAATAGTCCCTGAGAATCCACAAGGACTGGCCTGAAGAGAGGCCTTTAGTCTCAGCAACAGGAAAATGATAAGCCACAGACAGTACAGAAGAGTGGGATCTTAAACCAGCCAAAGGATTGACACTTCATTGTTTCATATTTTATTTTATTATTTTATTTTATTTTATTATCTCTTTGTTTCTTCTTTATTTTCCTTTTTTTATGTTTCTTTATTTTCTATTTCTTTTTTTTTCATTTTTAAATATATTTTTTATTGTTGATAGTGTTACAGATGTCTCCCATCCCTTCTTTTCCCCTCCCTCCTTTTAGCCTACACCCCCCAACCAGGTCTTCACTACCCTATGGCCCGTGTCCATGGGCTATGCATGTAAGTATATAAGTTATTTGGTTTATCTCTTCCTGTTCTCTTTTAGATTCTATGTCTTAGAGTATGATTTTACCAGTTGCATGGTGTTCCCTTCTATGACTTTGCTGTTATTTAGTTAATGATTCTCTATGGCTGATCACTGTTTACAAGTTTGCGGTGTTATAAATAACTAGAGGCCTGGTGCATGAAATTCATGCACAGGTAGGGTCCCTAGGCCTGGCTGATCAGAGATGATCAGGTTCCCCGCCTCCCCACCTCCCCACCTCCCCGCCTCCTCTTTACCTTGTTCCCTCAACTTCAGAGGGAACACTTTGCATATTAGCCTTTTATATATATAGATGCCTCTGTGGACACATTTGCAGAAGCCTTTTTGAACCTCATCCCTGATGGTTTCCTGAGGGCAATTTCCTAGGTCAGAGGCTTTGGTGATTTATTGCCAAACCGGACTTGAGGGCCATTTTTCATTCCTAGTGTCAGCGGAGTTAGAGAGTGGGCGTGAGGACTGTGTTTTCAGGCAGCGAATTTCTGTTTAGAAGGCATGTGTCCCCCACCTTCAGGCCATCATTCTCTTCTCCTGATCCTCCTTTGCTGCTCCCTGCTTTGTGGGGTTTTTTAACATCCCTTTGCCATAGGACGGCTGTGGGTTTTGTGTCTGTCTTTGGAGAAAGCAGCTGTCAGCTGCCATTTGAGCAGTGAACTGGGGGGGGAACAGGATAGGTCTGAGGGTGACACTGCTGTCAGGTGGGTGTGGGCTGGAGCCTGGCCTTGTCTCCAGCATTTCCAACTGAGCTCTTCCAAGAGATAGCCGTGCCTCCTGCAGCTTGATTTGTGTGAATGCTGGGGCTATAAACCTACCACTTAGGGGTATGGGTTTTCAGACAGGACTAACCTTCCTCCTCCATCATGACAAATTGTGTCCTGAGCTTTTCAGGTACTTCTTAGCAGATTATGACACACTGTCTATCCACACAAGACTGGAAGCGCTGTGCACTGGCCACCGTGGGCCGACTGAGACTCAGACTCGGGGGTTCGGGGGTGTAGAGGCTGGTCGAGAGCACTGTGACTTACTGAAAGGCAGCCCAGTTCTGTAGCAGTGATGGCTTCCCACGGTACCTGGTACTCGAGTAAAACCAGACTGATCCTCTATAACAAAATGCCATGAGGTTTGGCTCCTACCACCTGACGTGTCTCCTGCCACCACCCCTTTGCCCTCTGCCCTTCCTCGTTAGCTGTCCCTTCCCACAGGAGGGCTCTTCCTCTTCATCGTCGTGTGACAATTTGTCTTTCCCATCGCAGCTTCAATGCCTTTTCCTAAGACAAGCTTCCCCTGGTGACTCAAACAGAAAGAGCCAGCCAGCACATTACATCACCTGTTCTATCCTCCACATGGGGCTCGTGGCCAGATGCAATTGCCCGTCTCTCAAGATTGAATATACGTCCCATGGAAGTAGCAGCCTTATTTAAATTGGCCATCATGGTGTCCCGGCACCCAGACATGACACAGCTGCTAATTGACACTCTGTGAATAATTGTAATATACGAATAATACAGGTGGTCAGGCAAGTTCCGTTGTGTTCACTGGGAAGAGCAGATGCCCTCAGTACACTCACCTGGGGTCTGAAGATAACTGAGATTTAGTCTTAACCCTCTGTCTGTTCATTCTGGAATCTCGGAAAAATCACCTACAATCTCTGAATCTCTGTCCTTCTCTATAAAATGAGGATCATAGTATTTGCCCAAAGAACCCCAAAGGGTGCTTGAGAGGAATATCTGTGATATGGATGGGCAAGCTCTTTGGAAACATCTCATCATTCATCAAATGGACATTGTCATGACCTGTTTATTGGAAGTGCATGAAGCGACCATGGGTGCCTCCAACAGCTTAGAGACAGGGAGGACACAGCCCCTCCCTGAGAGCAGACTCTTAGGTCTGGCACCGTGGGTCAGAGCTGCAGGTCTGATGGCAGCTTCACCGGAGGCTTTAATCACACTCATGCAGAGATTCTGCCAACTGGAAGGGGAGGTGGTTTGGGCAGAACTAGAAGGGGAAACACCAGGAGGCAGGTCCTGACAATTCCTGTTAAAGCAGTGACTGGGAAGGGACACTCTGTTCAGCAGTTTGCTTTATCATGGCCAGTGGCAGAATAGCCCTGCCGTGTGGCCGACACCTCCATCTCTCAGAGCTGGATGCCATACATATTTGTGTCCTCTGGCCAATGCCCTGGCCCTGATTTCTTCCTCACCAAGCAATTCTCTGAGTGAGTAATTGGATTTTCTGTGTGGCTGACCTAAAGAGAAAAAGGCTTCTTCTATGAAAACATGAGGCTACTATGTTGAATACTTTGTTGAATAGAAGTGCTGATAGTGGGCATCTTTGTCTTATTCCTGATCTTAGAGGAAAGTCTTTCAGCTTTTCACCGTCAGATATGATAGCAGCTGTGGGTTCATCAAATATGGCCTTTATTATGTTTCTTCTATACCCTGAGAGTTTTTATCAAAAGGGTGTTGAATTTTGTCAAATACTTCTGTATCTATTGAGAAGATAATACAGCATTTATCCGTTATTTTGTTAATTTTATGTATTGCTTTGACTGATTTATGGATGTTGAACCATCCTTGCATCCCTGGGATATACCACTCACTTAGTCAGGATATATAATCCTTTTAATATATTGTTGAATCCAGTTTTCTACTATCGTTGAGAATTTTTGCATTGGCCGGAGATTATTTTTTTAATATATATATATATATAATCTTTAATTTCTTTATTGCTTAAGGTATTACAAATGTGTCCTCATCTCCCCATTAACCCCCAACTTCCCCCACACACACACTTACGCTCTCATCCCCCTGTTGTTTTGTGTCCATTGCTTTGGCCCATATGTATGCATACAAGTCCTTTGGTTGATCTATTCCCCTTACCCCCACCCTCCCCTACCTTCCCTCTGAGGTTTGATGGTCTGATCGATGCTTCTCTGCCTCTGGATCTGCTTTTGTTCATCAGTTTATGTTGTTCATTATAATCCACAAATGAGTGAGATCATGTGATATTTATCTTTCTCTGACTGGCTTATTTCACAGCATAATGCT
>NW_006297066.1:780600-783121 GCF_000327345.1 Myotis davidii | reverse complement strand
CTTCAATTTTGATTGATAGTCTTGCTGGATGAGTATTCTTGGATTCAGTCCTTTGCTTTGAAACACTTTTTATACCTCCTTGCATTCCCTTCTAGCTTGATGTGTTTCTGTTGAGAAATCATTTGATAATCTGATGGGGGATCCTTTGTAGGTAACTCTCTGTCTCTCTCTTGTATCCTTTAAGATTCTCTCTTTGTTGTGTACATTTGCCATTGTTATTATGATGTGTCTTGGTGTGGGTCTTTTGGGGTTCATCTTGCTTGGGACTCTCTGCACTTGTGTAACTTTTTTCTTCCCCATATCTGGGAAATTTTCTGTCATTATTTCTTAAAATAGATTTTCTAATCCTTGCTGGTCTACTTGTCCTTCTGGCAGCCCTATTATGCATATTTTACTTTGTTTCATGTTGTCCCCAAAGCTCCCTTTGGCTCTCCTCCTGCTTTTTAATTTTTTTCTCTTGTTGCTGTTCAGATTGAGCTTGTGTCTCTATCTTATCTTCTAACTCACTAATTCGGTCCTCTACTTCTTCTAGTCTACTGTTGAAACTTTCCATGGTGTTTTTGATTGTAGCTATATCACTTTTCATTTCTTCCTGATTCTTGCATAGGTTGTTCATTTTCTCATTCATCTGGTGAATAATTATACAACCATTACTCTGAATTCTTTTTCTGTCATGTTGCATGCTTCAATTTCGCTAATATCCTTTCTTGGCAACTCCTCATTTTCTTTCCTCTGGGATTGTGTCGTCTCCCTATTCTGACTCTCTCCAGATGGTTCTAACATCGAGTTGCATGGGCCTGGGCCATGTGCAGTGGGAGCTTTGCACCACCCTAGTGTAACTGAAGAGTTCTGACACTAAGATGTGTGGCTGTGGTGGGTTGGTGGGAACTAGGCTCGCTCAGAGTCAGCATTACCAGCACTCAGTGTGGCCTCGTGTGCGCACTTAGAATCAGTGACCCCGCCTGCACCATGCTGAAACAGAGACCCCTCCGGAATGTGTTGAAAATCAGAGCCCCCTAGTGTGCACTAGGAGTTAGAGTTCCCCAAGTATCCAGTATCAGAGTCTCTGTTGCTTTGCGCGGCCTCACATTGAGAATCAGGGTCCCTGTGTGCACATGCACCAAGAATTGGAGTCACTGGCTCTTAGTGTGAATGCACTGGGAATCAGGGATCCTAGGCACAGGTGATAAGAAACAGAGTCAAGTCACTGGTGCATGGTGCTGCTCCCGCCCGGAGAATCGGGGTTCTGGAGCCCGTGCTGCAGGGAACAAATTCCCAGTGTTCCCGAGCTCCCAGGCTAAGATTCCTGTAGCCTGTGCTGCAGGGAACAAGTTCCCATTGTTTGCGCGTTAACTCCCAGGTTAAGATTCTTGTAGCCCGTGCTGCGGGGAACAAGTTCCCAGTGTTTTGTGAGTTCGCAGGCTAAGATTCTTGTAGCTCGTGCTGCAGGGAACAAGTTTCCAGTGTTTGCACGTTAGCTCCCAGGTTAAGATTCCTGTAGCCCGTGCTGCATGGAACAAGTTCCCAGTGTTCGTGCGTTCTCAGGCTAAGATTCCTGTATCCCTGTGCTTCAGGGAACAAGTTCCCAGTGTTCACGCATTCCCAGGCTAAGATTCCTGTAGCAGCACTGAGGCCCGGGTGAGGGGTGGGTCTATCAGTTACTATGGCACTGCCCCGGAGCCTGCATGGAGGGGGATGAGCTCTGTTACTCATAGAGATCTGCCGCTGGGATGTCTGGATTCTTGGTGTCTGTGGGTCTGTAGCTGTGGTCGCAGGTCTCTGTCCCCAGTGGCTGCAGGGTCCAGGTTTGCGTCTGAGACCAGACTGGGTGGTGCTGAGCCCAGGATCCTAGTCTCAAGCAGCTCTGTTTCTCAAGATGGCGTGTTCTCTGTGCCTGCGCTGTTCCTTTTTTCATTTGTGTCTTTATTTTCTATTTCTTTTCACATTATTTTTCCATCATTCTAATTTATTTATTTTATATTTTATCCTATTTTTTAATCAATTATTTTAATTTTTTATTATTTTTTTCCTCTTTCTCTTTCTTCTTATCCACTCATCCTCTTTCTACTTCCTCTATACTGAACTGAGGTCCTCCTAATATTCATCCAATTCTTAACCTTAATTTCTGTATATAAGATTCTGCCCCCACCCTCTTTACTGGGAACTTGGTGTTTTTAAGTTTTGGTTTACCTGTTTAATCTCTGGTGTTTTCCTCCCATATATATTTTTTTCCTTTTTCTTCTTTTTCTTTTCTCTCATACCATTTTTTCTCTCTTCGATATCATTTGTGCTCTCTTTTCTCTCCCCTAATTCTCTTTCTTCTGGTGGTCACTTATATTGGGGTTATCAGTGTTGTGAGTACATTTGTATTTTGTTCACTTTATGTCGTGTCTTGTCAAGGTGAATTTTATCCTGTTTGGCCAATGGGCTAGAGAGCTAGCCACATAACCAGACACCTGGTGAGGAGACTCCATCCACGAATGAGTCAATAACACTACAGACCCAAATACAGAGTCAATAA
>NW_006297066.1:776414-780541 GCF_000327345.1 Myotis davidii | reverse complement strand
AAGAGCATGAGTGAGTGAAGGAGCAAAAGAGGAATGTGCGGTCATGTGGGGCGTGTGCATGTGTGTGACTGAGGAACAGTTAGATCCTGCAGGACCTATGGGGGCAGGCTAACCAGGCTCACCTAACTAGGCAGCCTCTGCTACCATTGCAAACAGTCCTGGAGTGCCCAGCTCTTCCTCAGAGGCTTCGCCATTTTGAAGTGGAGAGCTTCTGTGACTGGGAGCCCAGACTCATCTTCTCCCAGGGTGCCTTCATATAACACCCAGGACTCTACAGCCATCCCTTGAAGGTACCTGCTACCTTGGCTGTGGTCCCATGGTCACCAGGACTCCAGCTACCCTGGGCGCAGGCTCCTATGAGTTCTGAAGCACATTCCCCTCGACTGGCCCAACGCTTTAGACCAGGGCACAGTGACCACACAAGCAGCAGCCCTGAAAGCAGACGGCCCCAGAACAAGGACTGGCAACCTCACACAGGCTGCTCCCATCCAAGGAACAGCAGCAGTGTAAGCATCCCACCCCTTTTGGAGGAGCAGCAGCTGTGTGAGCAGCCCACCCCTAGTTCAAGGAGCAGCTGCTGCATGAGAAGCCTCCCCCAACCAGCCAGAGGAACCACCACTGCTGCAAACTGCACCCATGAGAGGAGACACTGCCACCCAAGGAGCAGCCCCTGCCCAAATCAACACCTAGATCTATTGGTGAGAACAAAAATGGGTAGACAAAGAAACCCCAAAGGAAAGAAAAGGAGAAATCGCCAGAAAAGCAGCTAAGTGAAACGGAGGCATGCAATATGTCAGAAAAAGAATTCAGAATAATGGTCATGCAGTTCATAAACCAGGTGGATGAAAAAATCAACAACTTATGTAAGAATCAAGTAGAAATAAAGAGTGATATAGCTCCAGTAAAAAACACCATGGAAAGTTTCAGGAGTAGACTAGGAGAAGCAGAGGACCGAATTAACGAATTAGAAGATGGGAAACAAAACACACCCAAAGTGAACTACAATTGGAGAAAAAAATTAAAATACAGGAGAAGAGCATAAGGGAGCTTTGGGACACATGAAATGAAGCAACATACAAATAATAGGGGTGCCAGAATGACAGGAAGAGGAACATGGGTTAGAAAACCTATTTGAAGAAATAATATCAGAAAAATTCCTTGATGTGGGGAAGAAAAACGTCACACAAGCACAGAGAGTCCCAAAAAGATGAACCCAAGAAGACCCTCATCGAGAAACATCATAATTATGATGGCAAATGTTCAGGACAAAGAGAGAAACTTAAAGGCTGCAAGAGAGACACAGAAAGTTACATTCAAGGGATCTCCCATTAGATTATCAAACAATTTCTCAACAGAAAAACTTCAGGCCAGAAAAGAATGCAAGGCAATTTACAAAGTGATGCAAAGCAAATTAATGAATCCAAGAATACTCATCCAGCAAGGCTATCTTTCAAAATTGAAGGGGAAATAGGGAGTTTCACAGACAAAAAAAAGACTAAAGGAGTTTATCACTACCAAGCCAGCAATGCAAGAAATGCTAAAGGGACTGGTGTAAAAAGAAGAAATAAAAAAGGAAGAAGGAACACGGGCACAAAAAATAAAAATGGCTACAAACAAGCACCTTTCAATAATAACTTTAAACGTAAACGGACTAAATGCTCCAACCAAAAGACATCAAGTTGGTTGAATGGATTTTTTTTTATCTGGGGTAGTAATACTTACATCAGACAAAATAGACCTCAAAGTGAAGGCCATAACAAGAGATAAGGAAGGCCACTTCATAATACTAAAGGGATGAATACAACAAGAAGATATAACCCTGGTGAACATATATGCACCCAATGCAGGAGCACCCAAATTTATAAAAAAAACTCCTGGAAGATATCAAAGGAGAGATCAACAACAATATGATCATAGTAGGGGACATTAATACACCTATGTCTTCACTGGATAAATCCTCTGGACAAAAAATCAGCAAAGAAACAGCAATCCAAAATGACTCACTACATCAGATGGACTTAATTGACATCTTCAGAACATTTCAACCCAAAGCCACAGAATATACGTTCCTCCCAAGGCCACATGGGACATTCTAAAAAATGAACCACATATTGGGTCACAAGGAAAGTCTTCCCAAATTCAAGAAGATTGAAATAACATCAGGCACCTTTTCAGACCACAATGGCATAATATTAGAAATAAACTACAATAAAAGCAATCCAAAACACTCAAACACTTGGAAGCTGAATAGCATGCTATCCAACTATGATTGGGTTACAAAAGAGATCAAAGAAGAAATTGATAACATCCTGGAAATGAATGACAATGAATCCAAAATCTATGGGACACAATGAAAGCAGTCCTGAGAGGGAAGTTTATAGCTCTACAGGCCTACCTCAAAAAAATAAATAAATAAATAAAAAATGGTAGTAAATCATCTAACTCTACAACTTAAAGAATTAGAAAGAGCAATAAGAAAGGCCCAGAGTGAGCAGAAGGAAGGAAATAATAAAGATCAGAGCTGAAATAAATGGCATAGACACCAAAAAAAAAATATAAACAACTCTACTCCAACAAACTGGACAACCTAGATGAAGTGGACAAATTCTTAGAAAAATACAAGCTTCCAAAACTCAATCAAGAGCAATATAAAAATATCAATGGGCCAATAACTATAGAAGAAATTGAAGCAGCCATTAAAAAGCTTCCAGCAAACAAAAGCCTGGGGCCTGACAGCTTCACGGAGTTTTCCCAAACATTCAAGGAAGAACTAAAACCTATCCTCCTCAGACTATTCAAGAGGAAGGAACACTGCCCAACTCATTCTATGAAGCCAGCATTACCCTAATACCAAAGCCAGACAAAGACAACACAATGAAAGAGAATTACAGGCCAATATCCCTCATGAACATAGATGCTAAAATGCTCAACAAAATTCTAGCAAATTGGATCCAGCAATACATCAGAAAGATCATACACCATGACTAAGTAGGATTTATCCTGGGGATGCAAGGATGGTACAATATCTGCAAATCAATAAACATGATATATCACATAAACAAATTGAGAGACAAAAATCACATAGTCATATCAATTGATGTAGGAAAAGCATTTGACAAATCGACCACCCTTTCGTGATAAAAACTCTCAGCAAGGTGGGAATAGAAGGATCATACCTCAACATAATAAAAGCCATATATGACAAACCCACAGCCAACATCATAATCAATGGGCAAAACTAAAACCATTTCCCCTAAGAACAGGAACAAGACAGGGATACCCCCCTCACCCCTCCAGTTCAACATAGTACTGGAAATACTAGCCATTGTGATCAGACAAGAAGAAGAAATAAAAGGCATCCAAATTGGAAAAGAAAAAGTAAAACTGTCCTTATTCGCCGATGACATAATATTGTACACAAAAAACTCTAAAGACTTGATCGAAAAACTATTAGACTTAATAAATGAATTTGGCAATGTAGCAGGATACAAAATTAATGCCAAAAAATCGAAGGCATTTCTATACACCAATAGTGAACTTACAGAAAGAGAAACTAAAAAAATAATCTCATTTACTATAGCACCAAAAATTTAAGATACCTAAGAATCAACTTAACTAAGGTGTTAAAAGACCTGTATTCAGAAAAGTATAGGACACTGAAAAAAAGAAATAGAGGCAGACATAAAGAGATGGAAGAATATACCTTGTTCATGGGTTGGTAGAATCAACATCATTAAAATGTCCATACTACCCAAAGTAATCTGTAGATTCAAAGCACTCCCCATTAAAATACCAATGGCATATTTCACAGATCTAGAACAAACTCTCCAATAATTCATCTGGAATAACCAAAGACCCTGAATAGCCACAGTAATCCTGAGAAAGAAGAACAAAGTTGGAAGGCTCACAATTCCAGATATCAAGCTATATTACAAAGCCACTGTTCTCAAAACTGCCTGGTGCTGGCACAAGAACAGACGTATAGACCAATGGAACAGAACAGAGAACCCAGAGATAGACCCAAGCCATTATGCTTATGTGCAATTAATATTTGACAAAGAAGGCAAGAGCATACAATGGAGTCAAGACAGTCTCCTCAAAAAATGGTGTCGGGAAAATTGGACCGA
>NW_006297066.1:766686-776315 GCF_000327345.1 Myotis davidii | reverse complement strand
GAAACCAGAAACCCCAATCAGACAGGATATATGCATCCCTATGTTCATAGCAGCACAATTTACAATAGCTAGCCTTTGGAATCAGCCTAAATTCCCATCAGCAGATGAGTGGATTAAAAAAGTTTGACACTTCTACACAATGGAAGACTATGCTGCTGTAAAAAGGAAGGAATTCTTACCATTTGCAACAGCATGGATGGAACCTGGAGAGCATTATGCTAAGCGAATAAGCCAGTCAGAGAAAGTTAAATATCACATGATCTCACTCATTTATGGAATATAATGAATAACATAAACTGATGAACAAAAACAGATCCAGAGACAGAGAAGCATTGATCAGACTGTCAAACCTCAGAGGGTAGGTAGGGGAGGATTGAGCTAATGGGGAGAGATCAACCAAAGAACTTGTATGCGTTCATATAAGCCTAACTAATGGACACTGACAGTAGAGGGCTGAGGGCATGAGCTGGGAGTTGGGGGGACGTTTCACGAATTTGTGCTCCAGGCCTCTAGTAGAGAGATATGAGAAGAGGGCCTAGGGTAGAGCCCTGAAGAACTTACTACTTAAAGTCCATTAGCAAAGAAGAGAGAGAGAGAGAGAGAGAGAGACCCCAAATAACTCCAGAAATTTTGAGAAAGGACAACGTTGGATGGATCATAATGCCAGATATCAAGTTATACTAAAAAGCCACTGTACTCAAAACAGCCTGGTACAGGCACAGGAATAGCCATATTGACCAATGGAACAGATCAGAGAACCCAGATATTGAACCAAGCCATTATGCTCAATTAATAGTTGACAAAGGAGGCAAAAGTGTACAATGGAGTCAAGACAGTCTCTTCAATAAGTGGTGTTGAGAAATTTGGAAAAAAACATACAAAAAATGCAACCAGACTACCAGCATACACCATACAAAATAATGAACTCAAAATGGATAAAATATTTAAATGTAAAACATGAAATCATAAAAGTCCTAGAAGAAATCATAAGTACCAAAATTTCTGACATCTCTTGTAGGAATATGTTTACCGATACATCTCCTAGGACAATGTAAACTGAGGAGAAAATAAACAATGGGACTACATCAAAATAAAAAGATTCTGCACAACAAAAGAAACCATCAACAAAATAAGAGAGCCCACTGCATGGGAGAACATATTTGGCAATGATCCATTCAATAAGGGGTTAAATCCAAAATATCTAGGGAGCTCATACAACCTAACCAATGCAAGATAAACAATCCAATTAAAAAATGGGCTAAGGACTAAATCGAGACTTCTCCAAAGTGGACATACAGAGGCCAAAAGGCATATGAAAAAATGCTCAGTCACTAATCATCCTATTGATGCAAATCAAAACCACAATGAGGTTTCACCTCACACCTGTCAAAATGGCTATCATCAACAAATCAACAAACAACAAGTGTTGGAGAGGATGTTGTGAAAAGGGAAGCCTCATACACTGCTGGTGGGAATTCAGACTGGTGCAGCCTCTGTGGAAAACAGTATGGAGTTTCCTCAAAAAATTAAAAATGGCACTCCCATTTGACCCAGTCATCCCACTTCTAGGAACGTAGCCTAAGAAATCCAAAATAGCAATCAGAATGAATGTATGCACCCTTATGTTCATAGCAGTGCAATTTAAAATAGCTAAGATTTAGAAACAGCCTAAGTGCCCATCAGTAGATGAGTGGATTAGAAAACAGTAGTAATTCTACAAAATGGAACACTACACAACTATAAAAAAGAAAGAACTTCTACCATTTGGAATAGCATTGATGGTCCCAGAGAGCATTATGCTAAGCGAAATAAGCCAGTGTGAGAAAGATAAGTATCACATGGTCTCAATCATATGTGGAATCTAATGAACAACATAAACTCATGAACAAAAATAGATCCAGAGCCATAGAAGCATGGAACACACTGTCAAACCTCAGAGGAAAGGCAGGGAAGGGTGTGTGAGTGGGGAGAGATCAACCAATGAGCTTATATTCTTATATGCATAAACCATGGACACAGACACTAGGGTCGTGGAGGCCTGGGATGAGGGTAGAGGTGGGTTGAGAGAGGTCAATGGAAGGGAAAGGGACATATGTAATACTTTCAGCAATAATGATTTTTAAAAAAGAAAAAGAAAGTTTATTTTGGATTTGTTTAGTTTGAGGTATCAGACTGCCAAGAAAAGATATTGAGTTGAATGCCGAATAAAAAGTGTAGAGTTCAAGAGAGACAGGTGCTAGAGAAATAAATTTGAGTTGTTAGCATATGTTGTTTAATGAGATCACCTAGAGAATGAGAGGAAATAGGAAAAGTTGAAGAACCAAGTACTAAGCCATTTCAATTGGACCGATTTGGAAATGAGAAGGAACCAGAAAGTAAGACTGAGAACAGGCATTGAGGATGTAGGAGGAAACCAAGAGATTTTGTCCCAGAAGATAAGTGAAAAAAAAGTATTTCAAAAGGAGGACATAGTTATTGAATTAAGCAAATGATTGAAATTCAACCATTGCATTTGGCAACAGGAAGGCTATTCATGCCTCTGGTAATATCAATTTCAGTGGATTGATGACAATAAAAGCCTGATTAAATTGTGATTGATACTAGAGGTGTTAATGAGAGCATAAGGATTAGAAAGAGAAATAAAACTGTCTTTATTCACAAATGATATAATTGTCCACCTAGAAAAATGAGGAAAATATGTAATCAATGTATTTTATTTAATAAGAGAGATCATCAATATTATCAATCAATACTGCTACATATAGGATCAATATACAAATATCAATAGGGTTACTATACAAAGAATGAGAAAGTTAACTTTTAAAAATGCCATTTGAAACAGCAACAAAAATACATAAAGCATTTAGGAATAAATTATAAACTTTTATTGAAAAAATTTAAAGATCTGAATAAATGAAAAGATAAACCATGTTCATGTATAAAAGGAATTAGTTTTATAAAGATGCTCATTTTTCCCATACTAATTGACTACTTGATGAAATTCCAATCATATTCTCAGGAGGTTTTTGTGTGTGTGTTTTTTTTTTCATGAAACATGACAAGCTGACTTTAGATTTACATGAATATGCAAAAAATAAAAAAAGAGCCATGACTGTTTTGAAGAAGAAAAACAGATGGCAAGAGTTATAAAACTAATAATTT
The DNA here is from genome assembly GCF_000327345.1 of Myotis davidii. Lineage (NCBI taxonomy): Eukaryota > Metazoa > Chordata > Mammalia > Chiroptera > Vespertilionidae > Myotis > Myotis davidii. Next base: position 773,153 of record NW_006297066.1, on the reverse strand, counting down.
TTTAAAAGGTTTGATAATGATTCTAGAATGGACATATAGAGGAGTAAAACAGAAAAAAAGAGCTTGTAAGTAGACCTAAATATATACAGACTAGATGCCCAGTGCATAAAAATTTGTGCACTCGGGGGTGGTCCCTCAGCCTGGCCTATGCCCTCTTGCAGTCTGGGACCCCTCAGAGGATGTCCACCTGGTAGCTAAGGCCTGCTCCCTGGGGAATTGGGCCAAGGCTGGCAGTCAGACATCCCTTTGGCAGCCCGGCAGCCCGCAGGGGATGTCCACTTAGCAGCGGGGAGCAGCCCCACCACCACCACTATACTGGCAGCCATCAGCCTGGCTTGTGGCTGAGCAGAGCTCCCCTTGTGGGAGTGCACTGACCACCAGGGGGAAGCTCCTGCATTGAGCGTCTGCCCCATGGTGGTCAGTGTGTGTCATAGTGACCAGTCATTCCATGTTGCAGGGTGGGGGTCCCCACTGGGGTGCCTGGCCAGCCTGGGTGAGGGGCTGATAGCTATTTGCAGGCTGGTCAAGCCCCCCCCCCAAGTGGGGACCCTCACTCCATGAAGGTTTGGCCAGTCTGGGTGAGGGGCTGAGGGCTGTTTTCAGGCTGGCCAAGTCCCCCAGAGACAGAAGCTCCCAGACTCTCCTTTTCTTCTTTTTGTCTTCTTATCCTGGGATTTATTTACCTTCTATAATTGAAACTTTGTTGCTTTGAGTGGAGCTCAGAGCCGGCCGTGGCACCTGTGAAGCTTGGCTTCCTCCATTGCCGGGGCAACCAAGCCTCCTGCTTGCTCCAGCTCTGTGGCTGCCAGCCGCCATCTTGGTTGGGTTAATTTGCATATAGTCTCTCTGATTGGCTGGTGGGCGTGGCTTAATGCATAGGGAGGGTATGGTCAATTTGCATGTTTGTCTTTTATTAGTGTAGATACTTGATATATGGCATTACTAATCAGTAAGGAAAGAACAGACTACTCAATACATGATGTTGGGTCAATTAGTATTCAAATTGAAAAAAAAAAAGGATTATTATCTAACTATACACAAAAATTCAATTCCAGAGACACTGAAATCCTAACTGTGAAAGGCAAAATTTAAATTCTCTAGAATAAATTGTGAGGATATATTTAAAATTTCAAGATAGAGTAGAACTTCTGAAACTAGGCACATCAAAAAAATGAAGAGAGAGAGAGAGAGAAAGGAAAAATTGAAATGTGTGACTACATTAAAATTTTTAAACTTCTGTGATTGAAAAGATACCATAAATAAAGTGAAAAGACATGTCACAGCCTGGAATAATATATTTGTAATAAATAAAACTGACAAAATATTAATATCCAGACTATACAAAGAATTTCAATGTAAAAAAAAAAAAAGCAACCTAGTAGAAAAATGGGTAAAAGCTTTAAAAAAGCTTTAAAAAGATATTTCAAAGGAGAGGATATCCAAATGATTAATAAACACATAATATGTTCTATCTTACTAGTAAGTAGGAATATAGACATTAAAACCATGCTAAGATACTTTTCAGCCATTACATTAGTAAAAACTAAAAATTTGACTTTATCAGGAGACGACAAGAATATAGAGAAGTACCTGTCTGGTGTGGCTCAGTGGTTGAGCATCGACCTATAAACAAGGAGGTCACAGATTGATTCCAAGTAAGGGCACATCCCCAGGTTGCAGGAATCAATCTGGGACATGCATGAGGCAGCTGATCAATGATTCTCCCTCATCATAGATGTTTCTATCTCTCTCTCCCTTTCCCTTCCTCTCTGAAATCAATAAAAAAAATTTAAAAATGAATATAGAGAAGCAAGAACATTTCATTCACTGCTACAAGTGAAAATTGAATCAACCACTTTGGAGAGCAATTTCACAATATCTTGTCAAGTCAAAGATGTGCATAGACTATGACTCAGCATTTAACTTCTCTAAAATGTTATATGAAGGTACCATCGGGATAGATAAAAGTGTTCATTGCAACATTACAATGGCAAAATATTGGAACAACATAGATGTACCTTAAAGGGAGAATGAATGAATAAATTATAGTATCCTATGTAATAAAAGCCTAATATGCTAAGTGTCCAGTAATCCAATTGGCCATTCAACCAATCAAAATGTAATATGCTAATGATATGCAAAGGCCGCTCAACTGCTCGCTATGATGTGCACTGACCACCAGGGAACAGATGCTCTGACCGGTGGGTTAGATTGCTGCTGGGATCCAGCCAATCGGGACTGAGCGAGAGGACTGGACACACCCTGGAGCCCTTCCATGGTCCCTCCTCACTGGCCAACCTCCCATGTCCCTCCCTAACCCTGATTGTGCACTGGTGGGGTCCCTTAGCCTGGCCTGCACCCTCTCGCAATCTGGGACCTTTCAGGGGATGTCAGAGAGCCAGTTTCAGCCTGATCCCGCAGGCCAGGCTGAGGGACCCCACCAGTGCACGAATTCGTGCACCAGGCCTCTAGTATTTATATAATGTATTAATATAGCAGTAAATATGAATTATGCTATACATAATTCAATATACATAAATCTTTTAAACAATAACGATTGTGCAAAAAAAGAGCAAGTAACATAAGGCTATATATAAAGATTAATGATATAAAAGAATAACATATTTATATATTTAAAACCCTAATATGCAAATAGACTGAACAGCAAAACAACTGAAAAACTGGTTGCTATGACATGCACTGATCACCAGGGGGCACACACAAAACATGGTGGGCATCGGCAGCAGACAACAGAGTGTGGAACATGGTGGGCATCAGCTGCAGAGGAATGGTGGAGCAGGTGAGCAGAGGTGCCAGACCAAGGCAGGGCTCCGGTTGCTGTCATCAGGGCAAGCCTCTGGTGGTTACTAAAAATTCTTTGCTCCCATGTACTGTGGTCCCACTGGACGCTCGCATCTGCTGCCAGTGCTGGCCCCACTTGCATCCACTGCCGGCACTGTCGCTCAGTGCTGTCAGAGGGTGCGAGTTGCGGCTACCAGCCCTGATTGCCCCTCTGGGCTTCTTCACTTCCTCCTGCTCCTGAGGGGTAATCAGGGCTAGCAGTCGCCACTTACATCCCCTGCTGGCACCGGCCCCAATCGCTTCATGCTGTCAGTAGGTGCTAGTGGGGCTGGTACTGTCAGCGTGTGGGAATGGTGGTGGTGGTAGGAGTGGGGCTGCTGGCAAACAGGGGACAGGGGGCCCTGGTTGGAGGGGCCAGGAAGGAGCAGGGAGAATGGACCGAGACCTGCCCCTGTGCCTACTGCAGCCTCATGGCCCACAGCTCCTTTCAAGGTGCACAAATTTGTGCACTGGGCCCCTAGTGAGTATATAAAAGACAGACATATATGAAAAAAATAAATACCAAAATCAGAATAATGTTTGTGTTACTTTGGTTCTCCAAGAAGCAGACAGCAAGATGGGATTAGATGGTAAGAAAGTTTTTAGTAAAGGACGAAGGGGAAGAAACAGGAGTAAATAAAAAAAATCTTCACACCACAATACAGGCTGATACATGTGAAAGGAGACAGGAAAAGAAGGATTGGGTAAGAAGAGTCAGACTGCAACAACAATCTAAAAAATGTGTGGCCAGGCCAATGAGAAGTCCTTAAGCCACAGTTTCCTTTTAAAAAAGTCCTATATCAAACCTAAACCTATATCCCCACCATGTTCAGTCATTGCTGGGAGCAGCCTGGGGAAAGAAAAAACAGTGGTAAATTCAGAGGAGAATCATGTAGGACCATCTTTCACCATGCTTCCTGAAGCAGGGGATCTGTGTGCTATTTTCATAGGGTCACATTAGCTATCTCTGGAGTAGGGAATGGGGGACAGGAGGAAGGTGACCCAGGAGAGATATAAAAGAGTTCTTTGTAAAATTTTATTTCTAAACCTGGGCAATGGAGACATAGATGTTCACTATATTATTCTTTAATTTATTTCTGGGCCAGTGGGGGAAGAAAAATGGGAGGTTAAGGAGAAAGAGAAATATCACATGATCTCACTGATTTGTGGAATATAATGAACATAAACTGATGAGCTAAAATAGATCCAGAGACATAGAAGCATCAAACCGACCATCCAACCTCAGAGGGAAGGCAAGGGAGTTGGGGGTGAGAGATCAACCAAGGGACTTGTATGCATGCATATACTAGTAAACAGAACCCATGGACTCAGACAGTAGAGGGGTGAAGGCATGTACTGGGTGGAGGGGAGGTAGGAATGACCAAGGAGAGATCAATGGGGGAAAAGAAGACATATGTAATACTTTAAACAATAAAGAATTAAATATAAATAAATAAATAATAAAAGGAAATTAATATATTGAATTGAGACACTGCTTTCCTGGAATTTTGCTATGATGAGATATTATAGCCTTCTTGAAGTTGATCCAATTTATGAGGAAATGTGACCCTGAAAAAGAGGGAACATTATAGGAACAAAGATTCTGAGTGCTGAGAGAAGGATGAATCCCAGTGCAATAAAGGAAGAAATTGGCCCTAGATAGGCACAGGGTAAGTTTATCCACCCTTGAAGAGGGAAGGCTGAATTTATGATAAAGATGAAGGTAAAAAAATAGATTTTGTGGTGGGAAGATATGGAAGTTCTCTAAAGACTTTTTTTTTTTCTCAGTAAAATGAAAAGCAGGATTATCAGCTGAGAGTGAGGAAGAGGAAAGTGGTTTTGGAGGTTTGAGGTGGAATTACCAGAGTCCCTAGGGCTCATTTGAGGTTGTTGTCAGAGATTCAAAATTATACCAGCCGGCATGGTTGTGTGCTTTATACCAGCTGTAAGCAGTTTCTCAGATGTAGGCATGGAGTTGGGCCAGAGGATGGGGAACTGGGTTCAACAAAAGCAGGGGTTTTCCAGGCAAGTGCAATGAAGAGATTTAAGACAGAGGGATTTGAGGGTGCAGGGAAAGGCAGGAATATTAGAGTGATGGACTATAGGACAAGAGGAGACTGTGTCAATTAACTCTCTTTCCTTCCCCTGTATGTTTTGTAAGCTGAAAGTTAGAGCTGAAAGCTTGATTAACTTCAGTGCAGAATTTTTGGCATGAATATTTCATAGGCATTGCTCTGAATTTCATATTGCATTACATCAGGACACACATATGTCTGGTTGCCCCACTATATTTTGCTAAGATTGATCTCAATGAGAACAATAAAGAACCATACTAATACCTGAGAAAAAAGCCCATTTTAAATATGTAAATCTTGTTTTACTGTGCCAAAAATAATTAAATCCAGAAATCAGAAGTATCATACAAACACAAAGGTTGGGAACCTGCTGTTCCAGAAGCTTAGAGAATTTCTGACCTTGAAGGATTGACTAGGCAGAGTAAGTTTTATGATCATTGTTAGAAGTGCAGAACCTCAGTGTGGGGAAAATTATGGAGAATTGGAGGAAGTTATGCATCATTTTATCCCCTTCCATTCTTAGTCCAACCTGGAAACTGAATGACTATGAAACTATAGATCTTTCCTATAACTAAGTATAACTCCATAACATTACTGCATTCTGGCAGAAGACATAGTTCCGGGATTGAATATTTAAAATAACATCAAATGCTTGTAGGGGCTCTTGCTGCTTTAAAAAAACAAAAAGCTGAGAGGGCAAAGGCCAAAGAAAGAAACATAATTAAAACACATTTTATATGTCAATGAGCCAACTGAGTAGTGATGTTTCCTTTAATAGAGAAAGTGATGTCAGCATTCACCCGACTAGCAGAGAGAGCAAAAATTAACTTGTTATACATATTTCCTGTCCGTAGATTTTTGTCATTGGGCAAGCAAAAATTAATTTCATCAACATGGTATAGAGGTTTTCTACCTGCTAATAGTGATAACCTGTTTATATTGAGTATTTACGTTTAGGAAGCAGAAATAGGCCTTCTAACCTTAAGGACTGCCTGATCCTGCCAGTGTCTGTGCTATTGTCAACTGTCAATCCAGTGAGGCAAGCCAAAGCATGAGAGATGTCTACTGTGTATACCAACACCAAGGGCATATTTCAGGATTGTTATGATTACACATATAAGTTCAGGCTGTGGCATTTCCATTCTATATTCACTGTATTGGACACTACTAACAGGTTGAATCTAAAGCAAGAGGAATCCTTTCTGAACACAACCGCATTTCTGAATGACCAGAGAGCATAGCAAAATTACAAAATCCAAAACCTCATATGAATGTGACTAGAGGCCCGGTGCACGAAATTCGTGCATGGGGAGGGGGGTCGAGTGTTCCCTTTTCTCCAAATCCTCTCCAGCATCCTTTCTAATCCGGGACCCCTTGGGGGATGTCTGACTGCCGGTTTAGACCAATAATGGGGACAAGGCCTAAACCGACAGTCGGACATCCCTCTCACAATCCTGGACCTCTGGCTCCTAATTGCTCACCTCCCTGCCGACCTGGTCACCCCTAACTGCATGCATCCAACGACCTGGTCACACCTTACTGCCCCGCTCT
>NW_006297066.1:760290-763467 GCF_000327345.1 Myotis davidii | reverse complement strand
TCTGTGAGCTCATTGTTAACCCAATCAATATTTAATAACATCCTATTCAGCTTCCAAGTGTTTGAGTATTTTGGGTTGTTTTTATTGTAGTTTATTTCTAATATTATGACATCATGGTCTGAGAAGATGCTTTTTATGATTTCAATCTGCCCTTAGTCAGAATTGAACCCAGAATCTGCATTCGGCAGGCCGAGGCATTACCCACTGAGCCAAAGCAGCTAGGGCAGGATATGACATTTCTTAACCCTCCAGCAGCAGACCTTCCTTTTTTCTCCAAGAGTGTGGTAAAAAAAAAAATAATAATTCTAGATCACTTATTTGGACTCTCATTACCCAAGTTACTAAGAATATTACCAGTGGCATACAGGGAGCTTAACCAATCAGCAGTCAGAAAAGGTGTTTCCTCTGTAGTTCACACCAATTGCCGGTTTGGCCCCTGCCCAGGCCTAACGCCTCTGGTGAGTCATTAGCTGTGGGCCGGGGCCCCCCCAGCTCCCTGCCGCTGCCACCATCAACAATCGCTTGCTGGCTCCTCACCAGCCCAAGCCTAAAGCCTCAGAGGCCTGGACCGGGGCACCCCCAGCTCCCCACCACCGATCGTTGGCTGGCTCCACCCCGGTTCCCCGCCAAAGCCGCCATCAAGGATCGCTTGCTGGCTCTTCCCTGACCCAGGCCTAACGCCTCAGGCTGAGGTGTTAGGCCTGGGCCGGGCACGCCCAGCTCCCTGCCACTGCCGCCATCAAGCATAGCTGTCTGTCTCGGTCCTGGTTCCCGGCCGCTGCCACCATCAATAATAGCTGTCTGGCTCCACCCCAGCCCAGACCTAAAGCCTCAGGTCAAGGCTTTAGGCCTGGACTAGGGCACCCCCAGCTCCCCCACACCGATCGCTGTCTGGCTCTGCCCCAGTTCCCCACGCAGCGGCCATCAAGGATTGCTGGCTGGCTCCTCCCTGATCCAGGCCTAAAGCCTCAGTCCTTGGCTTGGGGCTGACATATGCAAATTAGCCGCCACCTTGGCTGGCAATTAATTTGCATATCTCGCTGATTAGCCAATGGGAAGGGTAGCGAAGTTACGGTTAATTACCTTATTTCTATTATTAGATAGGAGGATTATATAGGCTAGGTAAATAAAAGCCAACAAAATAAATCAAGCCCTTATTCATGGGCCAAAACATTAGTATTCAATACCACTGTGAATTTCCATTGCAAAGTTATTTTTAAATAATTATTTTTAATTTATTGGTGTGACATTGTTTAATAAAATTTTGCAAGATTCAGCTGTTCAGTTCTGAAGTACATCCTCTGTATATTTATTGTGTGTTTACCAGCCCAAGTCAAGTCTCCTTCTATAACCACTTATCCCCCCTTTACTTTCTTCTCCTTCCCCTCAAACCCGCTTCCCTCCAGCAATCACTATACTATTGTATGTGTCCATGAGTCTCTCTTTTTTCTTTACTTAATCCCTTCACCCTTCTCACCCAATTCGCAATCCTCTCCCCTCTGACAGCTGTCCAGTCTGCTCTCTGTATTCATGAGTCTGCCTACACTTTGTTGGTTTCTTTTGTTCATTAGATTCCAAATATGAGTGAAATCCTATGGTACATATATTTCTGACCGGCTTATTTCACTTAGCATAGTACTCACAGTCCATCATTGCTGTCACAAAAGGTAAGATTTCATTTTTCTTTTTCTTTTTCTTTTTTACAGCTGAGTAGTATTCTATTGGGTAAATGGACCACGGCTTTTTTATCCACTCATCTACTGATGGGCATGTGGGCTGCCTCTAAATCTTGGCTATTGTAAATAACACTGCAATGAAAATAGGGGGTGCATATATTCTTTTGATTTACTGGTTTGGATTTTTTTAAATAGATTCCCAGAAGTGGAATTGCTGGGTCATAAGGCAGTTCCGTTTTTAATTTTTTTTAGGTAACTCCATACTGCTTTCCACAGTGGCTGCACCAATCTGCATTCCCACCAACAGTGCATGAGGGTTCCCTTTTCTCCACATCCTCATCAGCACTTGCTGTTTGTTGATTTATTAATGATAGCCATTCTGAGAGGTATGAGGAGATATCTACATTTCAATTTACATTTCTCTGATGATTAGTGATGATGAGCATCATTTCATATGTCTGTTAGCTGTTTGTCCTTTTTAGAGCAGTGACTATTTAGGTCCATTGTCCATTTCTTTTTTTTAAATTTTGTTTTATTGCTTAAAGTATTACAAAAAGTATTGCATATGTCTCCTTTTTGTCCCCTTTGACATTCCCCCGCTCTCCCCTACCCTACCCCCAGTGTCTTATGTCCATTGGTTGTGCTTATATGCATGCATACCAGTCCTTCGGTTGATCTCTTACCGCCCCCCCTCTCCCGCCCGCAACCTTCCCCGGCCAGAGAAAGGGAGAATGAGAAAGAGATAGAAATACCAATGATGAGAGAGAATCATTGATTGGCTGCCTCCTGCATGCCCTACACTGGTGGTCAAGTCCACAACACAGGCATGTGCTCTGACCCGGAATCGAACCATGACATCCTGGTTCATAGTTTGATGCTCAACTATTGTGCCTCACTGGCCAGGCCCTTTGTCCATTTCTTAATTGGATTGTTCAGGGTTTTTTGTTGTGGAGCTGTTTTTTGTTTTTGTTTTTATTGTATTGTTGTTTTAATTTAAATTCTTTATTGTTGAGAGTATTACATATGTTTCCTTTTTTCCTTTATTGACCTCTCCCTAGCTGCTCCCACCTTCCAGCACATGCCTTCACCCCCTATTGTCTATGTCCATTGGTTATGCTTATATGCATGCATACAAGCCCTTTGGGTGAACTCTTACCATCCCTCCCTTACCCTCCCCAATTTCCCTCTGAGGTTTGATAGTCTGTTCAATGTTTCTATGTCTTTGGATCTATATTTGTTCATCAGTTTACCTTGTTCATTATGTTCCACAAATGAGTGAGTTCATGTGATACTTATCCTCCTCTGACTGACAAATTTTAATTATCAAAATGATCTCCAGATACATCTATGCTGTTGCAAATGCTAAGAGTTCTTTCTTTCTTATAGCAGTGTAGTATTCCATTGTGTAGATGTACCATTGTTTTTTATTGTTTTTTATTTTTAAAAAAGTCTTTATTGTTCAGATTATTACAGATGTTCCTCTTCCCCTCCACCAAATTTC
>NW_006297066.1:758491-759658 GCF_000327345.1 Myotis davidii | reverse complement strand
TAGTTCTTTTCCAGTTGGGTGTTTTTTCCTTCCTTGTATTTCAAATCTTTGACTTGGTTCTTGGTATCCTCTTGTCTACTATTGAATCTCTGTATATTAATCTTTATTTCAGTCAGTGTATGCTTAATTTCGGCCTGATCTTTTTCCACTTTTTTGGCATTCTCATTAAGATCCTTGAAGGTCTCACTAAGTTTCTGAGAGGTTTCTAGAAGATTCTTCAGTAACTTTATAAGTGTGGTTTTAAACTCTATATTCAGTAATTTGCTTTCCTCCATTTCTTTCATTTGTGACATGTTTCTTTGTCTCCGCATTTTGCTGCTTCCCTAAGTTGATAGAGTGGCCTTGTGTGGTAGGTTTCCTATAGAGCTCAGTGTCTCAGCCTCCCCAATCCCCTGAGGTGGTCACTCTTGGTGCACCCCTTTGTGGGCTGGGTGCATAGTCTTGTTGTAGCTAAGCCTTGATTGCTGTTGGTATCACTAGGAGGAATTGACCTCCAGGCCAATTGGCTGTGAGGACCAGCTGTTGAGTCTGTCTCTTGAGTGTGTCGCTTATGGATGTGAAGAGTTGTAATCTGGTATGGTCTCACACTGACCACTGGGTACACTGGCTCTTGGATCTTTAAGGAGGTGCCATCTTGGCTGGCAGTTAATTTGCATATCGCCCTGATTAGCCAATGGAAAGGGTAGCAGAGGTACAGCTAGTTACCATGTTTCTCTTTTCTTAGATAGGACTAGTGGCCCAGTGCACAAATTCATGCACTGGGGCAGCCCTCAGCCCAGCCTGCCCCCTCTCACATACTGGGAGCCCTCATGGCATGTCCTACTGATGGCTTAGGCCATCTCCCTGCTCCCCTTGGGGACTGAGCCTAAGCCAAAGTCTGGCCTTCTTTTTTGGGAGGCAACCGGACTGATCAGGGGAAGGCACCAGCCCCATCACCCCACTGCTGCAGCCACCAAGGTGTTTTCATCAACACGGACTCCAGTCCCTTCACCATGAAAAAATGACAACTTTCTTTAGGCATTTTCAAGATGTGTCTTTCATAGGATATGACATTTCTTTCTCTCTCTTTTTTTTTAATCCTCACCTAAGGATATGTTTCCATTGATTTTTAGAGAATGTGGAAGAGAAAGGGAAAGACAGGGAGAAACATCAAAGTGAGAGGAACAC
>NW_006297066.1:755394-758455 GCF_000327345.1 Myotis davidii | reverse complement strand
CTATCTTTTTTTATCCTCTCCTAAGGATATGTTTCCATTGATTTTTAGAGAATGTGGAAGAGAAAGGGAAAGACAGAGAGAAACATCAAAGTGAGAGGAACACTTTGATTTGTTGCCTCTGCATGAGCCCTGACTTGGGCCCCGGCCAGAGAGGATCCTGCAACCTAGGTACATGCCCTTGGTCAGAATTGAACCCAGACCCTGCAGTGGGCAGGCCGAGGCATTATCCACTGAGCCAAACCGGCTAGGGCAGGATATGACATTTCTTAGCCCTCCAGCAGCGGACCTTTGTTTTTTTCTCCAGGAATGTGCTGAAAAAAATTCTAGATCACCTTTTTGGATTCTTATTACCCAAGTTACTAAGAATATTACCAGTAGCATACAGGGAGCTTAGCCAATGAGTGGTCAGAAAAAGTGTTTCCTCTGTAGTTCACTCTGATCACTGGCTTGGCCCCTCCGATCACCAGCTCCAACCCTGCCCAGGCCTACAGCCTCTGACCCAGGCTTTAGGCCTGGGCAGGGGACCCCAAGACCTCTCTGATTGCCAGCTCCTCCCCTGGCTTAGGCCCTTCCTAGGCTACTTAGGGCCTACATGGGGCCTACCTCAGAGTGACCTGGGTGCCGATGATGTTCCCGGGACCCAGACTGTTGGGCGCCTATGTATGTAAATTAACCGCCATCTTTGTTGGGTTAATTTGCATACTCATCTGATTAGCTGGTGGGTGTAGCAGAGGGACGGTCAATTTACATGTTTCTCTTTTATTAGGTAAGACTAGAGGCCCAGTGCACGAATTTGTGCAAGAATGGGGTCCCTCGGCTGGGATGGTGATCGGGACCAATGGGGGCCATCTCACCCAGTCCCTATCAGGGCGATTGGAACTGGCTGGCTGAGGGGAGGGACTGCAGGTGATTGGTCAGCTGGCCAAGGGGAAGGGGCCAATCTGGGCTGGAAGGCAGGGGGGAGGGACCATAGGAGGTTGACCAGCTGGCCCTGATCAAGGCTGATCGGGGCCTGCCAGTGGGAAGGAGGGACCATGGGAGGTTGACCTGCCATGGGAGGTTGGCTGTGGGAATGCACTATCCACTAAGGGACAGCTCCTTGTTGAGTGTCTGCCCTCTGGTGGTCAGTGCACTTCACGGTGACCAGTCATTCGGTCGACCAGTAGTAACGGTCGCTTAGGCTTGTATATAGATAGATAGATGATAGATAGATAGATAGATAGATAGATAGATGGTAGAATATACCATGGATTGTTAGAATTAACATCATTAAAATGTCCATACTACCCAGAACAATCTATAGATTCAATGCAATTCCTATTAAAAAACAAATAGCATATTTCACAGATCTAGAACAAATACTTCATAAACTTATATGAAACCCCCTCACACACACACACACACACACACACACACACACACAGAGCTCTCGAATAGCCTCAGCAATCTTGAGAAAAAAGAACAAAGTAGGGGGGATCACAATAAAAAGCCATTGTACTCAAAACAGCCTGTTACTAGCACAAGAATAGGCATATAGATCAATGCAACAGAACAGAGATCCCAGAAATTGACTCTAGCCATTACAATCAATTAAAGGAGGCAAGAGCATACAATGGAATAAAGACAGTCTCTTTAATAAATGGTGTTGGGAAAATTGGACAAGTATGTGCAGAAAATGAAACTAGACCACCAACTTACACCACACACAAGAATAAACTTAAAATGGAAAAAACATTTAAATATAAGTAATGAAATCATAAAAATCCTAGAATAAACCATCAGCAGCAAAATCTCAGACATTTCTCTCAGCAATATGTTTGCTGATACATCTCCTAGGGCAAATGAAACAAAGGAGAAAATAAACAAATGGGACTATGTCAAAATTAAAAGCTTTTACACAGCAAAAGAAACCATCCATAAAATAACAACAGAGCCTACTGCATGGGAGAACATATTTGCTAATGATCCATCTGATAAGGGGTTAATTTCCAAAATATGTAAGGAACTCATACCACTTAACAGAAGGAGGACAAACAATCTAATTAAAATATGGGTAAAGGACCTAAATAGACATGTCTCCAAAACGTACATATGAAAAAATGCTCAAAGTCACTAATCATCAGAGCAATACAAATTAAAACTACAATAAGGTATCACCTCTCACCTATCAGAATATCCATCATCAACAAATGAACAAATGACAAGTTCTGGCAAGTATGTGGAGAAAAAGGAGCCCTAGTACACTGCTGGTGAGAATGCAGAATGATGCACCAACTTTGGAAAACAGTATGGAGTTTCCTCTAAGAATTAAAAATGGAACTACCATTTGACCCAGTGATCCCACTTCTAGGAGTATATCCTAAGATTCCCCAAATAACAACCCAAAGAAATATATGAGATCTTAAAACAGCCAAAGTGAACATCAGTAGATGAGTGGATAAAAAAGCTGTGGTACATTTACACCATGGAATACTATACAGCTGTGAAAAAGAAGGATCTCTTACCCTTTGAGTCAGCATGGAGTGACCTGGAGAGTATTGTGCTAAGCAAAATAAGCCATCAAAAAAAGAAAAGTATCACATGATCTCACTCACTTGTGGAATCTAATGTACAAAATAAACTAAAGAACAAAGTAGATCCAGATACATAGATGCATGGAACAAACTGTCAAATCTCAGAGCGAAGGTGGGGGTGGGTGGGTGAGTAGACATCAACCAAAGAACTTGTATGCATATATATGCATAACCACTAGATACAGACAATAGTGTGGTGAAGGCCTGGCAGTGTTGGGAGGAAGAGGTTTGTAGTAGAGCTCGGGAAGTATGTCTCAGCACTGCGGCTGATGCAATGGTGAGAGCACACTCCACCATGACATGCTTCCTCAGCACACCAGGAAGTAGCAACGCCCACCTGAACTAACTCCTAGAGCCACGTGCATAGTACCCCAGCCTTTCAGCCACTGGTCGCCTATAGCAATGTGTCTCCCTCTGATTGGTCGCCTATAGCAATGTGTCTCCCTCTGATTAGTCGCCTATAGCAACGTGTCTCCCTCTGATTGGCC
>NW_006297066.1:749133-753189 GCF_000327345.1 Myotis davidii | reverse complement strand
AATGGTGAGAGCACACGCCACCATGACATGCTTCCTCGGCACACCAGGAAGTAGCAATGCCCGCCTGAACTAACTCCTAGAGCCATGTGCATAGTACCCCAGCCTTTCAGCCATTGGTCGCCTATAGCAATGTGTCTCCCTCTGATTGGTCGCCTATAGCAACGTGTCTCCCTCTGATTGGTCGCCTATAGCAACGTGTCTCCCTCTGATTGGTCCCCTCATGCAATATATACCCCTGTAGTTCTTCAATTAAACGGATTTGGGTCAATGAACCTGGTCCCTGGAGTCGTGCACGCAGACGCCCTAGCGCGTTGGGGCTCCGCCGTCCTCACCCCCGAGGGATCCCCTGCTTCAGAGGTTGGAGTTGGTTACTGGGGGAAATATGGGACATCTGTAATACTTTCAACAACAAAGATAATTGTCAAAAGAAACACCTAAAGCCTATTAAAACAATCAGCCATTGCCTTTTATTAATTCACTAGAGGCCCGGTGCACAAAATTCATGCACGGGGGTTGGGGGGAGATGTCCCTCAGCCCAGCCTGCATCCTCTCCAATCTGGGATTCCTCAAGGGATGTCCGACTGCCTGTCATACATCCCTCTCACAATCCAGGACTGCTGGCTCCCAACCACTTGCCTGCGTGCCTGCCTTATTTCCCCTAACCGCTTCTGCCTGCAAGCCTGATCACCCTCTAACCACTCACCTGCCAGCCTGATCGATGCCTAACTGCTCCCCTGCTGGCCTGGTCGCCCCCAACTGCCCTCCCCTGCCAGCCTGGTCACCCCCAACTGCTCTCCCCTGCAGGTCTGATTGCCCCCAACTTCGCTCCCCTGCTAGCCTGGTCACCCCTAACTGCCTTCCCCTGCCAGCCTGGTTGCCCCCAACTGCCCTTCCCTGCAGGCCTGGTTGCCCCTAACTGTCCTCCCCTGCAGGCCTGGTCGTCCCCAACTGCCCTCCCCTGCAGGCCATCTTGTGTCCACATGGGGGCAGCCATCTTTGACCACATCGGGGCGGCCATCTTGTGTGTTGGAGTGGTGGTCAATTTGCATATTACCTCTTTATTATATAGGATATTCAATTAGGGCTGAATGAATTTGTAACCTTTCCCATAGCTAATGTTTTCATTTCTCTGCTCCTTCAATATGCATTCTTTGTTCCTATAAACACTGAGATACATGGTAAAGTAAAAATTAACCACCTGTACCAAGAGTGGGATCAGTCTTGAGAACTAGTTATTGAATAGGTGCTATATAACTAGTGTCTTCTCAGAGAAATCCTAAATATGCCAAGGATACACCTGTAGGCCCCAAGAAGAAAGATCCCTTTTATATAAACCCCCAGAATGAATTTATCTGCTGAGATGAACTCTCCACAGTCAATCATGGGCCCAAAGTCAATGAATACTAAAAGCCTAGGGTCTCACAGAGGCTCCTCTTGTACTCTATATATATGGAAGAACCTCTGACTGAACTTTCTCAGCTTCTGTACTATGCCTTACTTGTTTACACCACCTGAGTCAACCCATGCAAAGAAGCACCAGTTTCTCTGTCTACCCATAAATTCAGACTTGCCTTATGAAATCAGAACTGAACAATTTGGATTTCTCACTTACATAAAATGTACCTAATTGATAACCTGAGTGAGAATTTTTACTATAGATGGTGATATCCCCTTTGTCTCAGTGGAACACCTGAATCTGTGTTTCCCTGGCTATAGCTCCTTTTATTCAAATAAATGCTTATTATGCTTCATTGCAATCTAAAATTAATTTTTGCTTACACCCCCCCCAAATCAGCATTTCCATTATATCATTGCATAACCCCCTTTATCTTTCCTTTCTTTCTCATATCTATGTTTCTTGCAGGTTTATCAAATGCTTATCCTGTGCAGGCACTGTATGGAGGGACAAAGGAGCAACAGACAAGAGTTATTATAGCATGACTTTCACAAGTATTTATATTTCCAAACTGTGGATTGATTTTTAACTTACCTAAGTTCAAATAACTCAAAGCATGAAGAGCCTTGCTTTGTATTTATTTAAATTTATGGTGAAATATATAAGCCTGGTAATTTCCCATTACATATAAAATGTTGTAACCTCATTAAACTCACATTCCTTTTCTTATTATTAGGTAAGTAACTACTTTGGGGGAAATTTTAAATTTTAATATGAATACCCATCAAAATATACAGATACTAGAGGCCTGGTGCATGGAATTCATGCACTTGGGCAGTCCCTCAGTGCGGCCTGTGCCCTCTCACAGAACGGGAGCCCTTAGGGGATCACCTATGGGGAGCAGGCCTAAGCCATCAGTCAGACATCCTTAGCACTGTTGCAGAGGTGGGAGAGGATCCTGCTACCGCCACTGCACTCATCAACCGTGAGCCTGGCTTCTGGCTGAGCAGCACTCCCCCTGTGGGAGTGCACTGACCACCAGGGGTCAGCTCCTGCATTGAGCATCTGCCCCCTGGTGGTCAGTGTGCATCATAGCAACTGGTCGTTTGGCTGTTCGGTCAATTTGCATATTAACCTTTTATTATATAGGATAAGAAAGCACGGCATATGGCATGTTATGTAAAATTAAAGATTTTTTTAATTAAATCTTTATTATTGAAAGTATTACATATGTCCCCCTTTTTCAGCCATTGACCTCTTCCAGTCTGCCCCCGGACCCCACCCCAGGCTTTTACCATGTCTGTGTCCGGGTTATGCATATATGCAAACAAGTTCTTTGGTTGATCTCTTTTCACACATCCACACACTGCCACCTTCCCTCTGAGATTCAACAGTCTGTTGATGCTTCTATGTCTCTGGATATATTTTATCACTTTATCTTGTTCATTAGATGCCACATATGGGTGAAATCATGTGATACTTTTCTTTCTCTGACTGGCTTATTTTGCTTAGCATGATACTCTTCAGGTCTCTCCATGCTGTCTCAAAGGATGAGAGATCCTTCTTTTTTTACTGCTGCATAGTATTCCATTGTGTAAATGTACTACAACTTTCTTATGCACTCATCTGCTGATGGGCTCTTTGGCTGCTTCCAATTCTTAGCTATTGTAAATTGCACTGCTATGAACTTAGGGGTACAAACATTCTAACTGATTGGTATTTTGAGTCTCAGGATATATTCCTAGAAGTGAGATCACTGCGTCAAATGGCAGTTCCATTTTCTTTTTAATTTTATTTTATTGTTCAAAGTATTACAAATAGTAGTACATATGTCTCCTTTTTTTCCCCAATTGACCTTCCCCCAGCCTCCCCCACCCCGTGATCCCTGCCCTCACCAACCCCCCCACCCCGTGTCTTATTTGCATTGGTTATGCTTAAATGCATGCATACAAGTCCTTCGGTTGATCTCTTATCCCCCGCCCCCAAAAACAGTCCCCAGCCTTCCCCCTGCAATTTGACAGTATGTTTGATGCTTCTCTGCCTCTGTATCTATCTTTTTATGCATCAGGTTATAATGTTCTTTATTATCCATAAATGAGTAAGATCATGTGGCATTTTTCTTTCACTTCCTGGCTTATTTCACTTAGCATAATGCTCTCCGGTTCCATCCATGCTGCTGTAAATGGTAAGAATTCCTTCCTTTTTTATAGCAGCATAGTATTCCATTGTGTAGATGTACCATAGTTGGTATTACTGGGTCAAATGGCATTTCCATTTTTAATTTTTTGAGGAAATGCTATACTGTTTTCCACAGTGGCTGCACCAGACTGGATCCCCACCAGCAGTGAAGGAGAGTTCCTTTTTCTCCACATCCTCTCCAGTACTTGTCATTTGTTGTTGATGATAGCCATTCTGACAGGTGTGAGGTGATACCTCATTGTAGTTTTGATTTGCATCTCTCAGATAATTAGTGACTTTGAGCAAATTTTCATGTGTCTCTTGGCTTTCTGAATATCCTTTTCCAAAAAGTGTCTATTTAGGTCCTTTGCCCATTTTTTGATTGGAATGTTTATCTTCCCTTTGTTAAGTTTGGAGTTCCCTGTAAATTTTGGAGATTAAACCCTTATTGGAGATAACATTGGTAAATATGTTATAGAATA
>NW_006297066.1:739675-749041 GCF_000327345.1 Myotis davidii | reverse complement strand
TCTGGTATTGTGATCCCTCCAATTTTGTTCTTCTGATAGTTCCATTTTTAATTTTTTGAGGAAACTTCATACTCTTTTTCACAGTGGCTGCACCAGTCCGCATTCGCACCAGTAGTGTACTAGGGTTTTCTTTTCTCCACATCCTTGCCAGCACTTGTCATTAGTTTCTTTGTTGATGGAAGCCATTCTGACAGGTGTCAGTTGATAACTCGTTATCATTTTAATTTGCATCCCTCTGATGATCAATAACTTTGAGCATTTTTTCATGTTTCTTGGCCAACTGTATGTCTGATTTGGAGAAGTGTCTATTTAGGTCATGTCCCATTTTTTAATTGGATTCTTTGTCTTCCTTTTGTCAGCTGTATGAGTTCCCTATATATTTTGGATATTAAACCTTTATCAAATGTATCATTGCCAAATATATTTTCCCAGACAGTGGGCTGTAATGTCATTTTGTTAATTTTTTTTTCTGTGCAGAAGTTGTTTATTTTCCCCTATTTTGTTTTATCCTAGGAGATGTAACAGCAAATATATTCCTATGTGAGACATGTGAGGTTTTGCTGCTGATGGTTTCTTCTAAGATTTTTATGGTTTCATGACTTACATTTAAGTTTAATTTATTCTAATGTATGGTGTAAGTTCGTGGTCTAGCTTCATTTTTTCATGTATCTGTACAATTTCCCCAAAACCAGTTATTGGAGAGACTGTGCATACACCATTGTATGTTCTTGGCTCCTTTGTAAAATATTGATTGAGAGTAATGGCTTGGGATGATTTGAGGGTCTCTGTTCTGATTCACTGATCTATATATCTGTCCTTGTGCCAGTACTAGGCTGTTTTGAGAACTGTGGCTTTGTAGTATAACTTGATATCTAGTATTATGATTCCTCTAACCTTGTTCTTTCTCAGATATTTGGGTCTTTTTAGGCTCAATACAAAATTTTGGAGTGTTTATTCTAGAACTGTGAAATATGCCATTGGTATTTCAATAGGGGTTGCATTAAATCTATAGATTGCTTTGGGTAATTACAGACATTTTAATGATGTTGATTCTACCAATCCATGAATATGGTATATTCTTCTACTTGTTTACATCTTCCTTTTTCACTTTTTTCAATGTCCTGTAGTTTTCCAAGTACGGGTCTTTTGCTTCCCAGGTTAAGTTTATTCCTAATATCTTAATTTTTTGGTGTTACAATGGGTAAATGGGATTTTTTTTTTTTAGTTTCTCTTCTGAGAATTCATCTTTGGTGCATAAAAATGTCATAGATTTCTGGCTGTTACTTTTATATTCTGCTATGTTGCCAAATTCATTTATTTACTCTAGTAGTTTTTTTTTTTATGAAGTCTTTAGGATTTTCTATGTAAAATATCATGTCATCTGCAAATAATGACAGTTTTACTTCCTCCTTTAAAATTTTAATGCCTTTTTTTTTTCTTGTCTGATTGCTATGGCTAGGAATTCTAGTACTATGTTGAATAGGGATGGTGAAAGTGGGAATCACTGTCTTGCTCCTGTTCTTAGGGAAAATGGTTTTAGTTTTTGTTAATTTTGTTGAGTATGATGTTGGCTGTAGGTTTGTCATATATGAGGCATGATCCCTCTATTCCCATTTTTCTGAAAGTTTTTACCAAAAGAGGGTGCTGGATTTTATCAAATGCTTTTTCTGCGTCAATTGATATAATCATGTGATTTTTGTCTTGCAATCTGTTTATGTGATTTACCACATTGATTTGCAAATATTGTACCTGCCTTGCATCCCTGACATAAATCCCACTTGGTCCTTGTGCATATTCTTTTTAATGTATTGCTAGGTCTGATTTGCTAATATTTTGAGGATTTTAGAATTTATGTTCATCAGGGATATTGGTCTATAATTCTCTTTCTTTGTAGTGTCTTTATCTGGTTTTGGAATTAGGATAATACTGGCCTAATAGAAAGAGCTTGGAAGTGTTTCTTCCTCTTAGATTTTTTTGAATATTTTGAGGAGGATATGTATTTTTGAATGTTTGGTAAAAGTCACTGTGAAGCTTCCCAGAAGAGGGTTTTATTTGCTGGGAGTTTTTAAATTACTGCTTCTATTTCATCAGTTGTTATTAGGCTATTCATGTTTTCTGATTCCTCCTGTTTGAGTTTTGAAAGATAATTTTTTATAGGAATTTGTCCATTTCATCCAGTTTGTCCATTGTCCAGTTTGTTGGCATGTAGTTCTTGATAATATTTTCTTACAATCCGTTGTATTTCCATGGTATCAGTTGTTACTTTACTGCTTTTGCTTCTGATTTTATTTGGGTCCTCATTCCTTATTTCTTGATTAGTCTGGCTTAAGATTCATCAATCTTGCTTAATTTTTCAAAAATTCAGCTCTTGTGTTCATTGATTTTTGTTTGTTTGTTTGTTTGTTTTGTGTTGTTGTGTTTTTTTTAGTTAGGCCCATAATGTTATGAACTTCCCTTTCAGGGTCGCTTTTGCTGTCTCCCCATAGATATTGGGTTGTTGTGGGTTTTTTTTAATTTCTTTCTTGATCTCATTGGTAACCCTTTCATTGTTTAATAACATGCTACTTAGCCTCCATGTGTTTGAATGTTTTTGAGTATTTTATTGTAGTTGATTTTTAATTATCTTTCATTGTGATCTGAGAAGATGCTTGATATGATTTTAATCTTCTTGAAATCGTAGACTTGTTTTATGTTCTAACATGTCATCTATCTTTGATAATAACTCATGTGCACTTGAGAAGAATGTATATTCTACAATTTTGGGGTGAAATGTTCTAAAAATATTAATCAAATTCATCTATTCCAGTGTGCCATTTAGAGTCTCTGTTTCCTTGTTAAATTTGTATCTGGGAGATCTATCCAATGAAGTCAGTGGAGTGTTAAAGTTCCCTACATTGACTGTATTTCTGTCCATCTCTCCCTTGAAGTCCTCCAGAAGAATTGGTATATTTTTAGGTGCTTCTATATTGGGTGTATATATGTTTATCAGGTTTATATACTCTTTTTGGATTGATCTCTTTAGTATTATGTAGTCACCTCTGTTGTCTCTTGTTGGTGGCCTTCATTTTGAAATCTGTTTTCTCAAATATGATTATTGCTACCCCAGCTTTTTTTTTCATTCCAATTTGCATGATAATTTTTTCCCATCCCTTCAGTCTCATCCTGTGTGAATCTTTTGTTCTGAGGTAGGTCTTTTGTAGACAGCATATAATTGGATCATGCTTTTGTATTCATCCAGCTATCCTATGTCTTTTGATTGGATCATTTAAGCCATTTATACTTAATGTTATTATTGATAGACATTTATTTATTTATTGCCATTGTAATTCTTTATCCCTATGTTTCTCTCTCTCTCTCTCTCTCTCTCTCTCTCTCTTCTTATTATAGCAGTTCCTTTAGCATCTCTTGCAGTACTGGTTTGGTGGTGATAAAACCCTCTAGCGTTTTTTTTTTCTGGGAAGCTCTTTATTTTACCATCTATTTTGATTGATAGCTTTGGTGGATATAGTAATTTGGGCTTCAGATTCTTGCTTCTCATTACCTTGAATACTTCATGCCATTCCCTTCTTGCCTGTAGAGTTTCTGATGAGAAATCAGGTGACAGCCTTATGGGAGTAGTTTTGTAGATAACAAATTGCTATTCTCTTGCTGTCTTTAGGAGTCTCTCTTTGTTTTTAATATTTAGCATTTTAATTATGATATTTCTGGGCATGGGCCTGTTTGGGTTCTTCTTGTTTGGGACTCTCTGTCCCTCCTGAACTTGTGTGACTTTTTCCTTCCAAGTTAGGGAGATTTTCTGCCATTATTTCTTCAAATATGTATTCCATTTATTACTCACTCTCTTCCCCTTCTGGGACTCCAATGATGGGAACACGTTACATTTCATTTTGTCCCACAGCTCCCTTAAGCTTTCCTCCTATCTTAATTGTGGTTTGTTTGTTCCTTGATTTCCAGTTCTTTGATTGAGTGATTTTTTTCTACCCTATCTTATAATTCACTGATCTGATCCTTGGCTTCCCCTAATCTGCTCTGTATTCCTTGTACTGTGTTCTTTATTAGTGCTATGCCATTCTTCATAGTTACTATATCTCTTCTCATGCTGTTGAGCATCTTTCTTATCATTATTGTGTACTCTATGTCTAATAAATTTCTTATCCATTTCATTCAGCTCTTCTTCTGGAGAGTGCTCTTGTTCTTTCATTTGGGGTTTATTTTTCTGTTTCCACATTTTGGCTGCCTGTTTGGATTTGTGTCTGTGTATTAAGTAGATCTGCTACAACTTCCTATCTCTAGTAAAGGACAATGTAAGACGCTGGGTGTGCCTGGCCCTGAGTGCCCTGTTTGGAGCTATCAGCAATCCACAGCTTGTGTCTCCCTCTGCTGGGGATGGGTGCCTTTGAAAAGGACCAAGATGTGCAACAGGCTCTGCTACACCTAGCCTTGGGCCTGGGATTAGATCAAGCAAAGACTCAAAGCCTCCAGAAACCTGCCTCTGTCTGCAGTCCCATTGACATTCAGACTTGATTAGCCTCAGACTATTTCTTCTGCAGCATGAAGAAAAACAGGGTGGCTGCCTTCTGAGCTCCAACCCCAGAGCCCCCAATCTTGACTTCTGCTCACATAGCTCCATTCCACTCTGCCTTCCCTCCACTAGAGCCCAAGGTGAGTGGCTCCACACAAAATTTTGTGCATTGGCCCTTAAGATGGTGCCTTCATTTTCAGCAATCTCTGGCTGGCAGACAGCAAACCTGATGCTTTTCACAGCCAGATGTTGTAATGTGGGCACCTTTCTCAGTTCTGTTGCTCTGGGCTGTGGAGCCCAGCTTTGGGATTAGAACCCAGAGTTCTCAGTGGGAATCCCCCACACCTGAGATATCCCTCTGGAATTTCAGCTGCTATCTATGGGAGCCCAGCCACCCTTTTTGTGACTTTGCACTTCCTCCCAGTGTCTATGCTGTCTCCACTTTATGTCCTTGGTTATTAGGGTTTTCTCCAGCTTTCTTCAATTGATTTTTCAGAGTGGTTTTCAGTATTTTAGTTGTATTTCCAGTTTGGTCCTGGGAGAGTGTCAGTACAGCTTCCAGTTAATCTACCATCATTTTGGAATCTCAATTCTAAAATTAAAAATATTGCTAAAACTTGATTCTCTCTCAAAGATAACCATTTATTTGTGACTAAAGTTTAACAATGTTATCGTGGAACATTGAAAAGAAATGCAGCTTATCCAAAGTAAAGAACTTTTTATAAATTTATAAATGCTGTCTGTGTCCTAATATAGAAAATATTTATTTCCATTAAAATTGTTTACATTTTGTTTTGCAGTAGTGATTTTTTTCAGTTGTGTAGCCTTCTAGCCAGAGGACACCATTCTTCACTCAAGAAATAGAAAATTCACCTCTTCTTGTATTTTTTCACTTAGCTCTTAAGTATTAAAATAATTTCCTAGGGGTGGTGAAGGCAAATCATAAATCATATTAAGACCAATTGATATGTGATTCAGAATTATTTTATTTACATTGGACTCACTATATTAAATCTTTGATATTATTTCATACTTGCAATAAGGTAGGAGATTCTGTGTATGGTCAACCAAGCAAGGGGTTAAACCTGAGCCCAGGTGTCCCTGATCCTTTCACCAAGGAGGCACCAGTTAAGTTCAATGACAGTAGGGAGATGAGATAACTGGCAGGAGGCTTCTAAGTACCCAGAAGGGCAGAGATACAAATTAGCATCAGGGTCAGAAATGGGATAAACAGCAGGTGGGCAAGAAGGTGCAGATGTAAATGAATGTGGAGATGTAAATTCATGGCTTACAAACATGAATTCTTTATGTGAATGCTTGATCTGGTAGAAACTTTCATTCCACATTAGCCTAGCAGCTTCTCACTTGAAGTGGGACAGTGTGCAATACCCTGGATACTTCAGAAAGCCATGAAGATAGGCTTTATTTTTCTACATGATCAAATGACCACCTTTTATAAAAGGCATCCTTTGTAGAGTAGACCTGGGATACCAGAAAGACATATTGAAGGAATTATCTTCTCCTCCCCTCTCTGTTCCATTCCTACTCTGATCAAGCCCAACCTTTTTTGGTGAATATAATGGCAGACATATGCATTATTTTAGGAGTACCTATCAAACACAATTTTAGTTTGACAAATTTGGAAATCATAGATATTGGAACATGGTGGCCAACAGGACGTCAGTGAGGGAGAGAGTGTGAGTAAAGGAATGAAAAGGGAGTATGTGGACATGTGGTGTGTGTGTGTGTGTGTGTGTGTGTGTGTGTGTGTGTGTGTGTGTGACAGGTCTCGCAGGAGTCCAGGGGACTGGCAAATCAGGCTCTACTGAATGACAGGAATCCCCTGCTACTGCTGCAGGCATTCCCAGGCCAGGCATGGCTTTGGCACAGAGCCCACACCATCCTGAAGAGGGGAACAGTGTAGTCCAGGAGCACAGCCACACCAACATCCAGACTCCCCTAAGACACCACCCTGAACCCAAGTAGTGAGCCTCTCACCAGCCACCACTGGGTCCTTAGAGTGAATGGAGCCCTACCACGCCACCAGTTCCCAGATGCCCACAGTGACTGTAGGCAAGAGAGACCTCCTGTGCTGTGACTTCCTACTTGTGCTCTCAAACACAGTGTTATTAGACCTTGTGCTCCTGGACCCCATGCTCCTGGACCACCAGTGGTGAGTGAAAGGTAGGGGACCCTACACCCCTATCCACCCAGCCCTTGGGACTGCATCAACTACATGCTTGCTACAAACCCAGGAATCCCAGCCCAGCGCCTGCCCAGCCGCAAGGACTATCTGACCAGGTTCCTGCCCAGCCCCAAGGATAGCACCGGATGTACTGGCCAGGGACCCCAGCATGATACTCCACCCAACCCTCCAGAACAGGCTGATGGGGCAAGCCACAGGGTCCTACGGCACCACCCTGTCCCAGATGCTAGGGCTGCTCAGTGAATAGCATGCCAAAGGGCTCTGGAACCTCACAGGGAGTCACACAATGGAGAATCTGTGCAATTGACCCTGCCAACACCAGCACCAGCAGCAGAAAATTAAGGGAACAGATCCGTGGAGGAAGAGAATGCAACTCAGAGCAGAGAAATTAAAGGTGTAAGACTCAATGCAGACCCAGCCTCTGAGCTAAGGAGTCCTGCATCATTGGGGCACTAGGAGCTTCAACTTCTCAGACCAAAAGCAGGCCGCCCAAGGCCATAAATTGTCAGCAACTCACATTAGATAGAAACAAATACCAAGGGACAGCAAAAATGGGGGAGGCAAAGAAATAATCCCCAATGGAAAGAAAAGGAAGAATCTCCAGAAAGAGAAATAAATGAAATGAAATGAAACAATTTGTCAGATAAAGAATTCAGAGTAATGATTATAAGGATGTTCAAACGTCTGAATGAGAAATTCCCCAAAATGTGTAAAAATTAAGAGGAAGTGAAGAATGACATTGCTGCAATAAAGAGCACAATGCAAGATTTCAACAGTAGATAAAAAAATCTGAGGACCAAATCAGCGAGTTAGAAGACAGGGTAGAAAAACACCCAATCTAAACAGCAATTGGAAACAAAAATTAAAAAGCAGGAGAGTTTAAGGGAGCTTAGGGACAAGATGAAATGAAGCAACATCTACATAATAGGGGTGCCAGGAGGAGTTGAAACTGAGCAAGGAATAGAAAACCCATTTGAAGAAATGAGACAGAAAACTTCCCTGACTTGAGGGGCGAGTCACACAAGCACAGAGTCCCAAACAAGATGAAACCAGAAAATCCACACTAAGAAAATGACATAATTACAATGGCAAACATTAACAACAAAGAAAGAATCTAAGAGCTACGAAAGAGACAGAAAGTTAACTAAAAGGGCTCTCCCATTAGAGTATCAAATGATTTCTCAACAGGAACACATCTGGCCAGAAGGGAATGTGATGAAATATGCAAAGTAATTAAAAGCAAGGGACTGAACTCAAGAATACTCTATCCAACAAGGCTATCATTCAAAATTGAAGGTGAAATTAGGAATTTCACAGACAAAAACAGGTAAGGGACTTGATCACCACCAAACCAGCATTGCAAGAAATCCTAAATGAACTGATATAAGAAATAGGAATAGAGAGAGAAGGAGAAACACAGACATAAAGAATTAAAATGGCAACAATAATAGATACAGAGGCAGAACTGCCTCAAACAGATTGTCAAACTGCAGCGGGAAGGCCAAGGAGGGTTGGGGGGCAGGAAGAGGGGGGTAAGAGATTAACCGAAGGACTTGTATGCATGCATATAAGCATAACCAATGGACATAAGACACTGGGGGGTAGGGAAGGCCAGGGGATTGTCAAGGGTGGGAAAAAAAGGACACATATGTAATACCCTTTGTAATACTTTAAGCAATAAAAAAATAAAAAACAAAAATAAATTTAAAAAAAAAAGAAAATGGCAACAGACAAGATCCTAGCAATTATAACCTTAAATGTAAATGGATTAAATGCTCCAATCAAAAGACATAGGGTGGCTAATGGATAAGAAAACATGACCCATATATATGCTGTTTACAAGAGACCCACCTGAGAACAAAGGACTCACACAGACTGAAAGTGAAATGATGGGGGGGGAAATTTTCTGGCAAATGGAAATGAAAAAAAAGTCAGGGTAGCAATACTATTTCTGACAAAATAGACCTCAAAATGTATGCCATAGACAAGAGATAAGGAAGGCCACTTCATAATACTAAAGGGATCAATGCAACAAGAGTATATAACCCTGGTAAACATATATGAACATAACACAGGAGCATTCACATACATAAAAACACTTGTGGAAGATATCAATGGAGATATTGGCAGCAATATAATAACCATAATAAGAGACTTTTAATACCCAATTTACATCACTGGATAAATCTTCTAGACAAAAAATCAACAAAGAAACATCAATCCTAAATGATTCACTAGATCAGATGGAACTAATTGACATCTTCAGAACATTTTGTCACAAACTCATGGAATATACATTCTTCTCAAGAGCACATGGGAAATTTTCAAAGATAGACTACATATTAGGACACAGGCTAAGTCTCTACAAATTCAAGAAGATTGAAATCATATCAACCATCTTCTCAGATCACAATGTCATAAAAGTAGAAACCAACAAATAAAAACAATCAAGCAGAGCCAAGATGGCGGCATAAGGTATAAACCTGTACATGCTGCCCCCCATAACAACATTAAAACTACAACTATAAGACAAAACAGTGGGAGAAACTAAGATGGCGGCAGAGATAAACACCGGGAAATTAATGCCGCTCACAAAAATTTATTAATACCTCAGAAAAACAATACGGACATCATACAG
>NW_006297066.1:733861-737463 GCF_000327345.1 Myotis davidii | reverse complement strand
AGGAAAGCTGGCTAAGGGGAAGTTCTACAACTAGAAGGAAAGCAAAAGACACATTGAGACTGGGTAGGAGGTGCAGAGGCACCAAGAACAGAGGTACAGAGGTGTGCAACCAGGCTACATCTGGGTGCACGTTTTTTTTCAATAGGAAGGGGATACAAGCTCTTGAATGCACTGAACTCATTTACGGAGACATTCTGGGGTCCCAGACTCCTACGGGGAGAAACTGGACTGTCTTGCAGCAGGTCAGAAAGCGAGGGTGACTTTCTCGTAGAGCTGCTCTCAGGGATCATTGTTGCTGAGGGGGCGCGGGACTCAGGGACTCGGGGACACAGAGACATGGAGTCGTCGAGATGGCTGACGATAGCCATTGCTGTTTGCTCCGCCCTGGTGATTCTCTGAGACCCTGCCCCACTCAATTTACATCTCCACCCATGCTGTGCACAGCAGTGCAAAGGAATCACCTGTGCTTTTGCAGCCTAACCTAACAAACTTCTACTGGGTCAAAGAGCTCCAAAACTTCCAAACCCCAAACAAAGGGGAGAAATATGCTGATATTGCTGTTGCTACTCCTGGGTGGACTCACACAATGGTTGACTTGGAGATCCAGGAACCAGGATATCTAGTCAGATACCAGATTTCAACTGCTCACATCTATAAGAAACACATTCAAGAAGCAGACTCAGTGAGCACCAAAGCCCCACTGAAGCAAGTCCTACCCCATAAGGGTGTCTCCAGCACAGCAGTTCTTCCACTGTAGACACAGTGGGACCTCGAAGTCAGGCAAAAATATGGAGACAAAGAAACATGTCACAAATGAAAGAAATGGAGGAAAGCAAACTAATGGAGGACATAGAGTTCAAAACCACAGTTATAAGGTTACTAAAGAATCTTCTATGAACCTCCAAGGAACTTTGTGAGACCTTCGAGGATCTTAATGAGAATGCCAAAAAAAATGGAAAAGGACTAGTCAGAAATTAAACATACACTGACTGAAATTAAAAATAATATACAGAGATCCAACAGCAGACTAGAGGATCCCAAGAATCAAGTCAAAGATTTGAAATATGAAGAAGCAAAAAACACCCATCTGGAAAAGAAAAGCGAAAAAACAATCCAAAAATATGAAGATAATGTAAGGAGCCTCTGGGATAATTTCAAGTGTACCAACATCCGAATTATCGGGGTGCCAGAAGAAGAGAGAGAGCAAGATACTGAAAATCTATTAGAAGAAATCATGACAGAAAACTTCCCCTACCTGATGAAAGAAATAGACTTATAAGTCCAGGAAGCGAAGAAAACCCCAGATAAGAGGAATTCAAAGAGGATCACACCAAGACACATCATAATTAAAATGCCAAGGGCTAAAGACAAAGAGAGAATCTTAAAAGCAGCAAGAGAAAAACAGTTAGGAACCTACAAGGGAGTACCCATACGACTGTCAGCTGATTTCTCAACAGAAACCATGCAGGCCAGAAGGGAGTGGCAAGAAATATTCAAAGTGATGAATGGCAAGAACCTACAACCAAGATTACTCTACCCAGCAAAGCTATCATGCAGAATTGAAGGTCAGATAAAGAGCTTCACAGGCAAGAAAAAGCTAAAGGAGTTCATCACCACCAAACCAGAATTATATGAAATGCTGAAGGATATTCTTTAAGAAGAGGAAGAAGAAGAAAAAGGTAAAGATAAAAATTATGAAAACAAAGTGACAGCAAATAAATATATATCAACAAGTGAACCTAAAAATTAAGTCAGAATAAACTGGTGAATATAATAGAAGCAGGGGCATAGAAAGGGAGTGGACTGACAATTCTTGGGGGGAAGGAGGTGTGGGGGGTGCGTGAAGAGACTGGACAATAATCTTACACCTATGAATGAGGACAGTGGCAGGGGGGAAGGGCATGGGGTGGGGGGGGAACCAGGTCGAGGGGAGCTATGGGGGAAAAAAAGAGGAACATCTGTAATAATCTGAGCAATAAAGATTTATTAATTAAAAAAACAATCAAACATTTGGAGACTATATAGCATGCTATTAAACAATGACTGGGTTACAAAAGATATCAAGGAAGAAATAAAAAATATTCTGAAACAAATGACAATAAAAACACAACAATCCATAATATATGGGACACAGTGAAAGCAATCCTGAGAGGAGAGTGCATAGCACAACTGGCCTACCTCAAAAAAACAACAAGAAAAACTAGTAATAAGTTATCTTACCCTACAACATAAAGAATTAGATGAAAAAGGGTAACAAGAAAAGCCCAGAGTAGGTAGAATAAAGAAAATAATAAAGATCAGACTGGAAATAAATGAAAACAATACAAAAGGTCAATAGAACCAAGAGCTGGATCTTTGAAATGATAAACAAGATTGATGAATCTCTAGCCTGGCTCACCATAAAGCAAAGAAAGAGGACCCAAATAAACAAAATCAGAAATGAAAGAGATGAAATAACAACCGTCCCCACAGAAATACAAAGGATTGTAAAAAACAAAACATGAGAAACAACTCTATTCCAATAAACTGAACAACCTAGATGAAATAGACATATTCCTAGAAAAATACAATCTTCCAAAACTCAATAAAGAAGAATCAGAAAACCTGAATAGACCAATAATTACTGATGAAATTGATGCAGTAAACAAAAAATTTCCAGCCAACAAAGGCCCTAGTCCCGATGGCTTCACGGGGGAGTTTTTCCAAAAATACTAAGAAAAACTAATACCTACCCTCCTCAGACTACTCAAAAATATTTAAGAGGAAGGAACGCTTTCAAGCTCTTTCTATGAATCCAGCATTAACCTAATCCCAAAACCAGATAGAGACACTACAACAAAAGAGAATTACATGCCAATATCCCTAATGAACATAGATGCTAAAATCCTCAACAACATTTAGCATATCTCATCCACCAATGCATTAAAAAGTTAATACACCATGTGGGATTTATTCCAGGGATGCAATAATGTGATACACCACATTAACAGATTGCAAGACAAGAATCACATGATCATATCAATTGATGCAGAAAACGTATTTGACAAAATCTAACACCCTTTTTGGATAAAAACTCTCAGCAAAGTAGGAATAGAGGGATCATACCTCAAAATAATAAAAGCCTTATATGACAAGCCTACAGCCAACATCATTCTCAATGGGAAAATACTAAAACAATGTTCCATAACAGCAGGGACAACGCAGGGATGCCCACTTTTACCATTCCTGTTTGACACAGTACTGGAAGTGCTAGGGGTAGCGATCAGACAAGAAGAAGAAATAAAAAGCACCCAATTTAGAAAAGAGGAAGTAAAAATGTCCTTATTCACAGATGACATAATATTGTACATAGAAAACTCTAAAGATTCCATCAAAAAACTACTAGATTTAATAAATGAATTCAGCAATGTAGCAGGAGACAAAATTAACACCCAGAAATCTATGGCATTTTTATGCTGCAATAATAAACTAACAGATAGAGAAATTTAAAAAACGATCCCATTTACCATTGCAACAACAAAATTAAGATACCTAGAAATAAACTAAATTAAGGTAAAAGACCTGTACTCAGAAAACTACAGGACAAAAACAAATTCACGGGG
>NW_006297066.1:726877-729479 GCF_000327345.1 Myotis davidii | reverse complement strand
GGTGCCAGGGGCCAGGGCATTGGGAAGGAGATTGAATGAAAATAGCATCAAGACACTGGGGAATAGGGGAGGCTAGGGGACTGTCTAGGGCGGGGGAAAAATGGACACATATGTAATACCCTTTGTAATACTTTAAGCAATAAAAAAAGAGAAAACTAAAGGACATTGAAAAAAGAAATTGAGGAAGGTATAAATACGTTGAAAAATATACCATGTTCATGGATTGGTAGAATCAACATCATTAAAATGTACATACTATCGAAAGCAATCTTTATATTTAATGCAATCTCCATTAAAATACCAACAGCATATTTAACAAACTCTCCAAAAATTTATCTGGAATAGAAAACTACCCCTAATAGCCATAGCAATCCTGAGAAAGAAGAACAAAGTTGGAGAGATCACAATACCAGATATCAAACTATACTACAAAGCCACTATGTTAAAAACAGCCTGGTACTGGTACAAAAACAGATATATTGACCAATGGAACAGAACAGAGGACCTAGAAATTGACCCAAGCCATTATGCTCAATTAATATTTGATAAAGGAGACAAGATTATACTATGGAGTCAAGAGAGTCTCTTCAATAAATGGTTTTGGAAAAATTGGACAGATACATTTGAAAAATTAAACTAGATCACCAACTACACAAAAATAAATTTAAAAAATTTTTTTTAATCTATTTTTATTTTTTTAATTTCTTTATTGATTAAGTTATTACATATGTGTCATTATCCTCACATTAACCCCCCATCCTCCCCACTCATACCCTCACCCCCCTGTTGTCAGTGTCCATTGGTTAGGCCTATATGCTTGCATATAAGTCCTTTGGTTGATCTTTCCCCCTTACCTGCACCCTCCCTTACCTTCCCTCTGAGGTTTGACGATCTGATCGATGTTTCTCTGCCTCTGGATCTGTTTTTGTTTTATCAGTTTATGTTGTTCATTATATTCCATATGTGTGAGATCATGTGATATTTATCTTTCTCTGACTGGCTT
Organism: Myotis davidii; assembly: GCF_000327345.1. Classification (NCBI taxonomy): domain Eukaryota; kingdom Metazoa; phylum Chordata; class Mammalia; order Chiroptera; family Vespertilionidae; genus Myotis; species Myotis davidii. The sequence goes on along the minus strand of NW_006297066.1, from coordinate 728,476 downwards.
ATTTCACTTAGCATAATGCTCTGCAGGTCCATCTATGCTGTTGTGAATAGTAAGAGTTCTTTCTTTTTCACAGCAGAATAGTATTCCAGTATGTAGATGTACCACACTTTTTAAATCCACTCATCTACTGATGGGCACTTAGGCTGTTTCCAAACCATAGCCATGTAAATTGTGCTGCTATGAACATAGGAGTGCATATGTGCTTTCTAATTGGTGTTTCTAGTTTCTTGGGATATATTCCTAGAAGTGGGATCACTGGGTCAAATGGGAGTTCTATTTTTAATTTTTTGAGGAAACTCCATACTGTTCTCCACAGTGGCTGCACCAGTCTGCATTCCCACCAACATTGTATGGGGTAAGTTAAAAATTAATAAAATATTTAAATGTATGAATGGAAACCATAAAAATCTTAGAAGAAGCCATATGCAGCAAAATTTCAAACATATCTTGTAGCAATAAATTTACTAATGCATCTCCTAAGACAATGGAAACTAAGGAGAAAATAAACAAATGGGACTACATCAAAATAAAAAGCTTCTGCACAGAATAAGAAAGCATCAACAGAATGAAAATGGAGCCCACTGTATGGGAGAACATATTTGTCAATGTTACATCCGATAAGGGTTTAATCTCCAAAATTTACAGGGAACTCATACAACTTAACAAAAAGAATATAAACAATCCAATCATAAAATGGGAAAAGTACCTAAATAGACACTTCTGGAAACCTGACATACAGAAGGCCAAGAGGCACATTAAAAAATGCTCAAAGTCACTAATCATTTGAAAGATGCAAATCAAAATGACAATAAGGTACCATCTGACACCTTTCTGAATGGCTCTCATCAAAAAATCAACAAATGAAAAATACTGGCAAGGATGCGGAGAAAAGGGAACCCTGGTACACTGCTGGAGAGAATGCAGACTGGTGCAGCCTCTGTGGAAAACAGTATGAAGTTTCCTCAAAAAATTAAAAATGGAACTCCTATTTGACCCAGTGATCCCACTACTAGGAATATATCCCAAGAAACCAGAAACGCCAATCAGAAAGGATATATGCACCCCTATGTTCATAGCAGTGCAGTTCACCATAGCTAAGATTTGGAAACAGCCTAAGTGCCCATCAGCAGATGAGTGGATTAGAAAACTGTGGTACGTCTACACAATGGAATACTATGCTGCAGTAAAAAAAAAAAAGGAACTCTTGCCTTTTGCAACAGCATGGATGGAGCTGGAGAGCATTATGCTAAGTGAAATAAGACAGTCAGAGAAAGATAAATACCACATGATCTCACTCATTTGTGGATTATAGAGAACAACATAGACTGATGAAAAGGGACAGACCCAAAGGCTGAGAAACAGCGATCAGGCTGTCAATCCCCAGAAGGGAAGTAGGGGATGGCGGGGGTAAGGGGAAGAGATCAACCGAAGGACTTGTATACGTGTATATAAGCCAAACCAATGGACATGGATAACAGGGGGATGGGAGCATGAGTGTGTGTGTGTGGGGAGGTTAGGGGTTAATGCGGGGGAAGAGGACACATTTGTAATACCTTAATAATAATAAAAAAAATAAAAAATTAAAAAAATAAAATTAAA
>NW_006297066.1:719475-726635 GCF_000327345.1 Myotis davidii | reverse complement strand
ATGCCAGTCAGAGAAAATAAGTATCATATGATCTCATTTATGGAATATAATGAACAACAAAAACTGATGAACAAAAATAGATCCAGAGACATTGAAATATGCAACAGACTGACATATTTCTGAAGTTGGGGGATGAAAAGCGATTAAACAAAGAACTCATGTGCATGAATACATAGCCCATAGACAAACAATAGTGCAGGGAAGGCCTAGGGAAGGGGCAGGAGGGGGATGAAAGGGTCAATGAGGGTTTTACAAGGAGTGTACATTTGCAATATTCTCAACAATAAAGTTTAAAAATATAAAAAGGTATTTATATTTATATATATCTTTCAAAACAAAAATTTATTGAGCATTCCCTATGTACTAAGTTCTATCTAAAGCTTAAAGGACATATGATTTAGTAGAAGAAATGTTAAAAATGTGTTTCCACAGTGCGTGATAAAGTACAACATTAGAGGTAATCCTATCTAATAAAAGAGAAACATGGTAATTAGCGTACGACCGCTACCCTTCCCATTGGCTAATCAGGGCGATATGCAAACTTACTGCCAGCAAAGATGGCGGCCGGCAGCCAGGCAGCTTAAACTGAACATGAGGCTTGCTTGCTTCAGTGATGGAGAACTGCAACCTCCCCCACCTGCCTTCCCGACCTCTGAGCTTGCAGTTTAAGAAACATTGTAACAAATATAGAAGCTAAACAAAACCCCAGAAACCAGCTTTCAGCTGGCCGGGATCTCAGAGCTGGAGTTATACATTGTTTCAATTATAGAATCCAAACAAACCAGATACCTGCTTTCAGCAGCTGAAGCCTCAGAGCTGGAGCCAGAGCTAAAGCTGGAACAGAATAAAAAGAAAAAGAAAAAAGGAGCGGTTGGGAGCTTCAGTCACCCGCCAGCCTGAAAACAGCCCTCAGCCCCTCACCCAGGCTGGCCAGGCACCCCAGTGGGGACCCCCACCCCGATCCAGGATACCCTTCAGGGCAAACCAGCCAGCCCCAACCCATGCACCAGGCCTCTATTCTATATAGTAAAAGGGTAATATGCTTCCCAGCACCGGGATCAGAGTGACAGGGGCAGAGCCCCAACCCCCTGATCGCCCTGTGCCTCTGTGTGTGACAGGGTGGGGCGCCCAAACCCCCTGACCCCATGGGCTCTGCTCTGCATGTGACGGGGTAGAGCCATAACCTCCCCATCGGCCCTGTCCTGAGTGTGAGAGTGGCAGCGCCCCAACCCCCTGATCGGCCCTGCTCTGTGGGTGATAGAGGGCGGCGCCCCAACCCCCTGATTGACCCTGCTCTGTGTGTGATAGGGGGGAGCTCCCCAACCCCCTGATTGGCCCTGCTCTGTGCGTGACAGGGGCTGCACCTAGGGATTAGGACTGCCCTCTGCCACCCGGGAGCAGGCCTAAGCCAGCAGGTGGTTATCTCCCAAGGGGTCCCAGACTGCGAGAGGGCACAGGCCGGGCTGAGGGACCCCCCCCCCGCCCCCCGCCCCTGAGTGCACAAATTTTTATGCACTGGGCCTCTAGTAAGATATAAGCAAACACATGAAGAAAGGAGTGATCAGATCTAACCAGGAGGTTTGAAAAGGCTCCTCGGTTGATTATTGAGCTGAGTTTTTAAGTTGAGTATAGTATGCTTTGAAGATGAGGGTAGAAGGGAACTCTAGGCAGAGAAAAATGCATGTTCATAGGTGCAGATGAATGAAGTCAGGAATCCCAAGTAGTTCAACCTGGAAGACAGAATGAATTGTGGGTGGAAGAGGTAGTGAAAGATTTTTGTCAGCCAGTGTAAGCCTTTGAACTTCTTTCTGCAAGTATTAAACAGAGCTCCAATCTGCAGATTAAATGAGTATTCTGGAGGCAAAGCAATTAGTGGATTAAATGGTTTGTAGACTGAGAAGCTAGTAAGCAGGCAATTGTTAAAGCTCTTATGAGGCATGTTGGTGGCCTGAGATTACGTTAAACTGTCTTTTAAAAAAGTGATCTTAAAAGGAAAACCATTAGATCTTTAAATTCTGAAATGTGTTGTACTAAGACTGAATGCTATATGGGGTTCATAAAAAGAGAGTAATGAACTAGAGCACCTTCATGAGGAGAGAAGAGAGAAGAGGATACATATGCAAAAGCATTTATTGCATTGCATTTAATTGGAAAGGATGTCTTTTACCTGAAACTAAAACTTATTACCATAGCTTGAACTATAAATAAGTGTTGCAATAAATTCTGATGTTGAAGAAAGATAAACAGAAAGAAAATATAGCAAACTCATTTTAAGTAGATAATCTTCTATCTCTGGGACTCAGGTCCTACTGTTGGAACTAAATCTCTCTGTTCCCAAACCACCTTAGCTGAAAAGGACCACACTTGGTTAGTCTCAGAGGGAAGGTGGAGTCAAAGCAATTGTTCAGGTTTCCTACAATCCCTTCAAGGGCCAAAATGAGCATCAGATCTTTTTAGAAACATTCTCACAGGGCACCAGAATCTTGCCCTTACGAATCCCCAGTCATTGTGTTCTGATCTTCCCCATCTTGACTCCAGTCATACATGCCCAGATGGAGGGAAAGTGCTGTGTTAACTCTTCCCATTTGGACCTAAGAGAACCAAGTAGGTCCCCACCTGTTTTCTGGTCCCTTCTATATCTGTAGTTTAGGAAACTCATTCTGGATGCAAAATGGACAATGAATTTGAGAGAAACAAGAGCAATAAGGTGGCAATGGTTGCCTGGAGTAGATGGTAGCTACAATTATAATGATAAAAATATAGATATGAAAGCTATATTTCTCAGAATTTTAGGAACTGATTGAAAGTGGGTGATGAGGGAAATGAAACAGTAAAACAAACAAACAAACAAAAAAACCATAGTTTTTTTTTTTAATCTAAACAACTGGGTAGGTAGTGGTGCCATTTATTGAGCTAGAGGACATAGGACATATAAAGCTTCATTGTAAACCTTTTGAAGTTGAGACACCTGTGAGGCTTCCCGGGTTTTGGCGCCAAATGTTAGATTAGGTGGCTCAGGAAGCAGCGTAAGAAATAAAGTTGAAAAGGAGAGGCCAATTACAGAAATTTATTGAGGAGGCTTGTCTGAGAGGAGGGAGGAAGAGTAGGTGGAGAGGGACATGTAATGAAAACAGGGTATAATGAGACTATGATACGTAACAACAAAAAAAACAAGAACAATTTTAAAACAGCCATGCAAACAAATGCGAACAACTGTGGACCAAACCAATAATATTGGGGTACACAAGTAATCTGAGTAAAGAGCAACTGTTGTAGGCTCAGGTGACTGTATAAGTAGCTCCAGCATATTGTGGAAGTCAGGAGAGTTGAGTTTAAATTCTTGTTCTGGCACTGACTAAAACTTTCTAATCTGTAAAATGAAGATAATCCTTACTTTTCAGAGATAATCTTCAAGTGTCATCTAGTAAAAAAGTTATCACATGTTAGTTTCTTTTTCCTTTTTTTTTTTTTGTAGGTTGAAAGAATGGAGCAAAAAGACTTTAATAATAGAATATATATATATACATATATATATATATATAGTCACATAAGAAAGAATTTTTGTATTTTCATATTTAAAATGCACTAAATTAATGCTCTATGATAATGCGTATCTTCTTTTGACTTGTTCAATTTGATCTGTTGTTTTATTTTAGTCTCACAACAATTCTAGAAGGGAAGTAGAACAAATATTCTTTTCCCTTGTTAATACAGAAACTGGGGCACTCCATGGTCAGGAAACAGCCCATCCCCAGTTGTTAGTGGGGCAGGCTGGACTAGAAGTGGTCTCTGGAGTTCAGTGCTTTGTTTAGTAACCCATAATATGCAGATAAATGCTAATTGCAGTCTCAGTAGCACATCTAGAGTACTGTTAAATGGGAAATTATTAGGTACTTACTCTTGAACTTTCAGAAATGATTAGTTTAAGTTTCATTCAGCATGTTTTTATATCATTCCTAGAACAACTAATTCACTGGAATAAAATCATTCTTGCCTCTGAGACTAACCAAATGTTTTCCTTTAAAACTAAGGATACGCAGGAGCAGATAAGCTTAATCCTGGTACCCCAGAAACAGGACCTGAGCTTCCAATGAGTTGGCAAAGAGAACAACAAACTCATCCAAAAGTGACGCAGCAACCAGGGAGAGGATGCTGGGTTAAAACATCCAGAAAAAAAGACTCTTTAGCAAAAGGGAACTACAAAAGAAGATACATATCAACCCAGACCAAGGTATTCCTGGCATTACTACTAATACTACCAACAACAATAGTAATAGCAGTGCAGGGAAGAAGTCCATTACACCACATACTAATATGTATATGTATATATTTGGATATGAAAATATATGATTTTAAAACTAAAAAAAAAAATCAAGTGAGAGAAATTTAAAAGGCCTAGAAATTATGAGAGAAAACATGAGACTTGGTAGACACGTCCAAGATATGTAACATGAGAATGAGAGAAATTTCAGAAAAAAATGACAGATTGAAAAGAGGGTCTAATTATGTACATAGAAGAAAAATACCCCCTGATCGGCCCTGCTCTGTGGGTGATAGAGGGTGGCGCCCCAACCTCCTGATGGGCCTTGCTCTGTGTGTGTGACAGGGGGCAGTGCCCCAACCCCCTGATTGGCCCTGCTCTGTGCATGACAGGGTACAGAGGCCCAACCCCCCTGATGGGCCCTGCTCTGTGAGTGACAGGTGGCAGTGCCCCAACCCCTAGATTGGCCCTGCTCTGTGCGTGACTAGGGGTGGCGCCCCAACCTCCCCATCGACCCTGCCTTGAGTGTGACAGGGGACGGTGCCCCAACCCCCCAATCGGCCCTACCCTGAGCATGACTGAGGGTGGCATCACAACCTCCCGATCTGCCCTGTTCTGTGCATGACAGGGGGCGGCGCCCCAACTCCCCAGTCGGCCCTGCTCTGAGCCTGACCAGGGGCTGCACCTAGGGATTGGGCCTGCCCTCTGCAACCCGGGAGCAGGCCTAAGCCAGCAGGTGGTTATCTCCCGAGGGGTCCCAGACTGCAAGAGGGCACAGGCCGGGGCTGAGGGACTTCCCCCCCACCCCAGTGCACAAATTTTTGTGCGGCGGGCCTCTAGTATATATATTAGAGAGAGAAGCATTTATGATTGTTAGAAGAGGATAACTGCCAGCTTGATGGAACACAATGGGAGGTTTTCTAAAGGAGGGTGTGAGGTTGAGAAGAATTCATAGTAATATCACATCACAACAAAAAAAAAAAAGAAAAGGAAAAAAGAAACCTCAGAATAACATTAGTAGTTACTACAGTAAGATAAAGGAATAAAATATGATACTGATATATGATGTTTTAAATCTGCACAAAAATATCAAATTGAACTAAGATGCACATATTCTTATTAAAATATTAACAAGTAGATTTCTGCTGGGGTTCATGTCCCAGCATCAAGAAGGGTTCAGAAATCCAAAAAAGGCTGCACGTAGATGACATAGGAATCCAGAGACTAATAAAGAGTCCAGAGACAAGATATAATTTTGAAAAGCATTGGGAGTCAGAGGACCTTCAGCTAAAGGAACTGAAGAGTGTCCCTCCTTGTCTAGGACCCTTGCTTTTATTAACACAATTTGTCCTAAGGCAAGGTGGAGATAATACACTTCAAAGGGTACAGAAGCATTATAAGTTTGCTGGGGAATAGCCTACGGCTGTTCAGGTGTTTGGCCAGTAGGAGGCAATAACATGTAGATTAAGATGCCCTTTAACTGTCTGGCAGCCACAATCAGTTTCCTATTCAGGTTTGGGGAAATCCCTTTAGCCATTCCCAACAGGTGACTACATGTGTGACTCAACCCTGTTGAGTCCCCAAGTTTCATCAACCTTTTAATGAAACTCTTGAAATTATTAAATGCTGAAATTGGTCTACGGCAGATTTCAATATTGTGTCAAAAGAAAATACTAGCAATTCTATATGATTAAGTCATACTTTCTCTGTGATTTAAAGAATTTTTCAAAATCAGGACATTGTTTAGTAAAGTTCTTTACATTAACAAAGGAGAAAAACAAATGACTTTATCAGTAGATGCTGAAAAGCCTTTGATAAATTCAGCAGCTATTCTTAATAAAAAACTCTAAGTAAAATAGCAATAAAGGAAAACTATTTGAATATGATTAAAAAATACTTACCAAGACAGAAACCAAGATGGTGGCATATGTAAACACTGGAAATTGCTGCCTCCCACAACAAATTCAAAAATACAACTAAAAAACAAAACAGACATCATCCAGAACCACAGGAAAGCTGGCTGAGTGGAAATTCTACAACTAGAAGGAAAGAGAAAAGCACACTGAGACTCAGAGGAGGTGCGGAAGTGCAGAGGTACAGAGATACATGCGGCAAGGACTGGCAACTGAGGACGAGGCTGTCTTTCTGAATTGGGAGGGAAATCACAAGCCCCCATCTGATCTGTCTCAGTTCCAGGTGTCTCTGGGGACCCAGACTCATACAGGGAGAAACTAGACTGTCTGGCAGTGGGTAGAACTCGGAACTCGAGGGCGGCTTTCTCTCAGAGGTGCCTGGAGCGATTACCGGGACACTGAGACGTGGGGCCCCTTAGGGCAAGGCTGGGGATCAGCCATAGCTGCTTGCTCCACCCTGTTGATTCCCTGAGACCATGCCCACCCAAGCTGCTGCAGAGACTTTTGCATATGAATGCCCTGGCCCTTTGCAATCTGAAAATTACCTAACAAACTGCAGCTGGGTCAGACAGACCCAGAAATTCCAAGAGAAGGCCCAAGGCCCCACAGCAGCTTGCATTGCTTCACAGCTGGGCTTCATCTGGGCACCTCCAAACCCCAAACAAGGAAGGGGAATCTGCAGTTCTTCTCATAGCTCCTGCTGGATAGCCTCAGGCAGAGGCTAAATTAGCACCTCCTTAGATCCAAGAGCCAGTGTACCCAGTGGTCAGAGTGGGACCATCCAATTACAACTCCTCAGATCCATAAGGAACACACTCTGGGGGCAGACTCAGAGAGCACCAAAGCCCCAATGAAGCAAGTCTTGCCTCATAAGGGTGTCTTCAGCACAGAAGTTCTCTCACTGTAGACACAGCTGATTCTCACAGCCAATTGGCCTGGAGGTCAATTCCTCCCAGTGATACCTACAACAATCAAGGCTTAACTAC
>NW_006297066.1:709958-718523 GCF_000327345.1 Myotis davidii | reverse complement strand
GGGGGGGGGGTGGGAACCAGGTGGAGGGGAGAAAAGGGGGATAAAAGAGGAACAACTGTAATAATCTGAACAATAAAGATTAAATTAAAAAAAAAGAAAGAAAGAAGAAAGCAGGAGTCAGAGAACAAGATGTGACCACAGAAGCAGATGCAATTGTTTTAAAGGTGGAGGCAGGGGCAGAGAGGGAGGCTCTAGAGAACCTGGAAAAGACAAGGAAGTGGATTCTCCCTAGAGCCTTCAGAAAGGAATGCATTGATTTTAGCCTGATGAAACCTGCTTTGGACTTCTAGCTCCACAAACTGTAAGATAATATATTTGTGTAGTTTTAAGCCACCAAAAAAAAAAAATACTTACAAAACTAATTACAAAATATTTTTTTTAAATTATAAAATGAGACTTTTTATGAAATTCAGATATAAATGTTTGTACCACTAGTATGATTCAACATTGTTTTAATGTTCTAGAAAATGAAATAAGGCAAGAAAAATAAATTATCAATATAAATTGGAAAAGACTAAAATTCATATTTGCTGATTACATTATTATATATCTAAGGAATCCAAGAAACTATAGGAAAACACTACTTGAACTTGGTAATAAATTTAATAAGGTGATTTAATACTAATAAATGTACCAACAGTATTTGCTTTCTTCCTCCATTTGCAATGACTAGAAATATTCTATTCATAATGATTTTGAAAACAAATAAAACAGTTAGAATTAAATGTAACAGGAACATAGAGCCTGCATAAAGAAAACTGCAAGATGTTATTAAATGACATAGACAGAAGTCATTTTATATCCTTGAACACTTAATATATATATTTTTTTGTTTTTGTTTTAAGTTTATCTTTATTGTTGGAAGTATTACAAATGTCTCCTTTTTTTCTCCATTGACTCCCTCCCCGAAGGCCTTCAAGGCACTATTGTCTGTCCATGGGTTAGCATATATGCATATACGTTCTTTGGTATTGTTTTTGATGCAAAGTTGAGAACACTTAATATTAAAATGTCAAATCTCTTCAAATTAATATATTCAGAAGATTATTTCAAATTATAATCCCAATTTTAAAGGAATGAAGAGTTTAAATAATATAATATTAGAGTCGATGTAGATGAATTAATATCCAAGAATAATGAAAAGAAAATTATTTATAAGGGTAATGAGAGGAGATTTTGCCTAACTGGATATTAAAATGTATTATAAAGCCAATGTAATTAAATAGTATAGTATTGACACAGAAATGGACAAATAGATCAATGAAACCAAAGAAAAAACCCTGAAATATATATAGGAGTATTTAGTCTAGTATAAAGAGAGTGTTTCAATTCTGTAGAATAAGTATAGTTTACATACTTAATAATGTTAGAACATTGTATTTCACACATTCCTAAAACAAAATTCTAAGTGGATAAGGGACTTAAGTGTAGAAAATAATATAACAACTGTTTTATAAAATGAAATTTAGTTTATAAATTTATAAGTGTGATAGTTAATTTTATGTCAATTTGATTGGGCTAAGGGATGTCCAGATAGCTAACAAAACATTATTTCTGGGTATTTCTATGAAGGTGTTTCTGGAAGAGATGCACTTGAATCAGCACACTAAATACAGAAGATCACCTTCCCCAGTGTGGGAGGGTGTCACCCAATTCTTGATGGTCAGAGTAGAACAAAAAGTCAGAGGAAAAGCAAATTCTCTCTCTCTTCTTAAGCTGGGACATCAATCTTCAACTGCCCTCAGACATTGGCTCCTGGCCTTCAGACAATGACTAAATTATATCACTGGCTTTTTTACAGACAGTATGTCATGGAACTTCTCAACCTCCATAACAGCATGGACCAATTCCTATAACAAATCTCCATTGTATATATGCCTATATGTAGCCTATTGTTTCTTTTTCTCTGGAGAATCCTAACTAATACAGTATGTAAAATTTTAAGCTTTTATCCTGACTTGTATGCTCAGTGGTTAGAACATAGGCCCCAGGATCAAAAGTTCACAGGTTCCATTCCCTGTCAAAGGCAAAAACAGCCCGGGTCAGGGTATGTGTGGGAGGCAATTAATTACTGTGTCTCTTTTACATTGATGTCTCTCTCTCTATCTCTCTTCCCCTCTCTCTGTATCCCCCTCCCTCACTCTTTCTCTCTATCCCCTTCCCTTCCACTCTTTCTAAAAAAAAAAAAAAATCAATGGAAAAAATATTCTCCGGTGAGGATTAACAAATAAATAAATAAAATGTTAACCTTTTGTATGGCAAAAGATATGCAGACCAAGTCAATAAACTAATAAACTGAGTTTTAAAATTTATATATATAATGACATTCATATCTTTATTAAACAACTAGTGGCCCGGTGCACAAATTTGTGCACATTGAAAGGAAATTAATTAGAAGAAATATTTTAATATCGTTATTCGCCCTTTCTTTATAATAGAAGCGTCAACCAAATTCACCATCAACAATGACAGATGGAAACACACGCATGCAATTGGCACAAGCAAGAGCTTTATATATATAGATAAACTTGCTTAATTAATTTCTGATTTAGCTAAACATTTTCCCAGCCCAGTGAAGCACCCCAACTTTTCTTTTGTCAGCAACACAGCAGTGAATATCAACATGAAGCAAATTATTATTGTAGATCATGCAGGGAGAACAAAGGGTGAAATATTTAACTGTAACAGTGTTTGACTATATTCTGCACAGTGAGAAAACCTGAAGTCATTTTCAAAGTCCACCATTTCTTAATTCTTTTCAGTCGGGTGAAGTTTCTAAACTTCCTAAATCTCCATTTTCCAGCTAATGAAAATAAAACAGGATTCTACTGAATCTCCTATCTACCTAGTCCAGGACTTCTGTGAGGTTCAAATGAGATGAGGCACAGGAAAACACATAACAGACATTTGATTAAAGTATAAAATGTTTGCACCTGGCTATAAAGCAAGTCATATGCCTGGGCTGAAGAAACTGCAAGGAGGCTAGTTGCTGGGGAGAGGAAGCTGGGTGTTGTTACATGCCATCATCACCTGGTGCCCACAGCCACCATTTCAGGCTAGGCTGGGCTGGGCTGGGCTGTGGGCCATATTTTGTGCCATGGGGTCTTGGCAGCGTCAGCTGTGATTTGGTGGGGTGCTGCTCTGGGGTGTTGGCGGGGCCTGTGTCTCACTTGGGGGAAGCTGAGTGTTGCTTTGTGGGCACCAGGTCCACAGTGCCATTTCTCTGTGTTATGGCAGCTCCTGCATTGACTGTCTGACCCCTGGTGGTCAGTGCACATCATAGCGACCAGTCGGATGGTTGAACACTTAGCATATTAGCCTTTTATATATTTAGATGATCTCATAGAAATTAATGGAAACAATAGGAAAGGAATGTGAATGGACAATTCACAGAAAGGCAAATTCAAATGACTATAGTGCATATTAACCTCCAAATAAGTCAGGAATATGCAAATAAGGTAACAATCAATTAATAATAATTTAAATTTTGATAACATCTGCTGCTATTAGAGATACTATAAAAAGGTTACCTTCAAACAAATTAGAAAAGATATAAATTGTTAAAGCATTTTGGGAATATAACTGAAATGTCTATTGAAATTTAAAATACATATCTTAAGTCCAGCAAAAACACTCCTAAGGAAACAAAACTTTTCAATATATATAAGAATATAATGGGGGAAAAAGGAAAAAAAAGAATATAATGTTTATGCAACATTGTTATAGTGGCAAAAGATGGAAGCCAAAGAAAACATCTAGAATACGTAGTTGAATAATTTGAATAATTCGCAGTACATTTATAATATGGGATAATATGTAGTCATTAAATGAATGAATTAGATTGTTATTAATTGATTTGGTGTAATTTCCATGATGTGTAGTTAAATAAGAAGTCCACAATGAAACTATATTTAATAGTTTCCTTAAAATGAAAGTGACTCTTCTAAAACCCTAGTTACTATATACGTGTTATGTGTGTGTGTGTGTGTGTGTGTGTGTGTGTGTGTGTGTTCTTTCAGTTCCACTAGGCCTTTGTATATAATATTCCTGCTTGGAATATTCTTCCTTACTATTATTTCCTTTTCTTTTTTTTTTTCATGGTACCTACGTTTTTTTATTCACCAGCAATAATTCTCCTTCTTGTTCATTCTCCTTCTTTTTTTTTTATTGCTAAAAGTATTACAAAGGGTATTACATATGTGTCCTTTTTTTTCCCCCGCCCTTAACAATCCCCTGGCTGCCCCTGGCCCCAGTGTCTTATGTCCATTGGTTATGCTTATATGCATATATACAAGTCCTTCAGTTGATCTCTTACCCTCCTCCCTCCTGCCCCCCAACCCTCCCTGGCCTTCCCGCTGCAGTTTGACAATCTGTTTGAGGCAGCTCTGCCTCTGTATCTATTGTTCAAAAGTTTATAATGGTCTCTATTATCCATGAATGAGTGATATCATGTGGTATTTTTCCTTCATTGACTGGTTTATTTCACTTAGCATAATGCTCTCCAGCTCCATCCATGCCGTTGCAAATGGTAAAAGGTCCTTCTTTTTTACAGCAGCATAGTATTCCATCGTGTAGATGTACCACAGTTTTCTAATCCATTCATCTACTGATGGGCACTTAGGCTGTTTCCAGATCTTAGCTATGGTGAATTGTGCTTCTATGAATTATTTCCTTTTCTCAAGTCCTAATCCTGCTTCCCATGATCACCTTTTAGCCACTTCACTTCAGGAAGGTTTCCGTAATCCTGTAAATGAAGTTAGGTTCCCTTCTTATTTGCTTCCTTACATATTCCCCCTCTGTCACAGCTCTTATGATATAACTAGAGGCCCGATGCATGAAATTTGTGCAAGAGTAGGCCTTCCTTCCCCCGGCTGCCGGCACCAGCTTCCCTCTGGCACCCAGGACCTGGGCTTCCCTCACAGCCCTGGCTTCATCCGGAAGGTCGTCCAGAAGGGCATCCAGAAGGACATCCATTCTAATTAGCATATTATGCTTTTATTATTATAGATGATTATCTTAGTGGTTTTTCTTTCCTACTAACTTATGTTTCATGTAAACAGGAACTATGTTGTTCACCGCAGCTTCTTGCAGAGCTCCTAACATATTCTAGGGTTTCAAAACTCAATTTACATAGGTTGAATGAATGAATGATTCCCTCAGAAGGTTTTCAAGTACATGGTCAGCATCATTTACTTAAATGTATCTTCCTCCACTCCTAGAGAGTGTAGTCTGGAGTCTAGAGATAGTTTCATCAGGAACTATTTATTGAGTAAATACATGAATGGTGGCAGAAAGTATCATAGTTATGACATGAGAAAGATCCAACCACTTCCTACAGTAGACTTAGATAAAATTCAAGATGCTAGGCCAGTTATGGTGTTTAAAGGAATCAGAACTGGTAAATAGGACTTTTAGGGACTGGAACATGTCTTATTCACTTAGGTCCGATTTGAGACAAATTGATTGTATCACTTTTCCTCCATAGATCACTTGAGTGTTCAGAGATGAATATACTTATAACTAGGGCTGAAGACATGGATTTACACAGTTCTATATAGCTTGTGACCACACATTCCCACACATGTCTGCAGTTGCTTAAGTAAGGCATGGACACCTGACCCACATGTATCTAATTTTATCCTCTTCATTAAATATGAAATTTAGAAACTGAGAGACTCTGGAGCCAAAAAATAACATACAAAATCAGGACCAAACTATTATATAACAGAACAAAGCCAATGACAAGCTTATCTCCAGTGAACGGAGGGAACCATGCATAGCAGAGAAATGCAGATAAAAGAGAGGCATACAGGATGATGGAATATCTAGTAACATGAGAAACGAGGAGAGCAACCTCATTTATTCATTTATCTATTCAAATATTTACTGAACCTCCTAGAATCCTTACATTGCCGTAGGTGCTGGGGATTCAACAGCAAATGGGACAAGTCCGTGCCTTCAATACAAGTCCTATAAAAGGACTAATAGGAACAGATTATAATGAAGTGTCACCAGTGTTATAACAAGGAAAGTTAAGGACGCTCTGGAAATATAAAACTAGGGAACCCAACCTGGTGTATCTTTACTACAGACCTTCCAGTTCCAACACTTTTGTGGTTCAGTTGTATTTCATTTCCTACCCTTTCATTAATCTTTATTACCTCAAGAATAAGCTCTTTGTTCTAGTATGAACCAGCATACTAGATATCATATGTATTTTGTCTACCCAGCACCTTTTTGGACGTTATCATTATAGAAACTGTCCCTTCTCTTCCTGTTGCGGGGTTAGGGGGTTGCACACAAACTACCCTGGGTGACTTGGAATCCTTTGTGGAGACTGATAGAGAGTCTCTGTCCTTCTTTGTCCTATCTAGCACAAAAGGTCTTTTGAGATTGTAGTTGTTGGGGCCGTTCTTGCCACCACTCAGAGAGGATTTACCCAAGCATAAAGCACAAAGGATGGCAGAGCCAAGAGAGTCTGAAAAAGATGAAGATTCTTAATGACATATTTTTAAGTATCTCTAAGGCTTTCTAGTTACAATATTCAATGAGTTCATTTTTTCCTAATTTATATGAGTTTCTTTCAGTCACAACTAAAAGTATCCTTACTGCCATGACTGGTTTGGCTCAGTGGATAGAGTGTTGGCCTGCGGACTGAAAGGTCCCGGGTTCGATTCCAGTCAAGGACATGTACCTTGTTTGCGGGCACATCCCCAGTGGGAGGTGTGCAGGAAGCAGCTGATTGATGTTTCTGTCTCATCCATGTTTCTAACTCTCTATTCCTCTCCCTTCCTCTCTGTAAAAAAATCAATAAAATATATTTTTAAAAAATTTTAAAAAAATATCTGTACTAATATAACTATTATGAATAAATTTCTATTTCATGCATAAATAACCCCTGACCAAGATGATTTAGTGGGGTGGGAGTGTGGAGAACAAAATTAACTTGCCCTATCTTTCCCATACTGTTTCCCAGCTTGTAATAACTCATTTGAATAATACTTTATGCAATAGTTATTCTCATAAGTTCCTACAGCCCTCCTTCCATTTCTGTGAAGTAGGTATTAGAACACCATTTTTCAGTGATGTTCTAAGGTTGATTTGGTACTTGGAATGTCATTCTGAAACCAATACACAGCTCTGATTCCTGTTCCCCCAAACCCAGTCCCCCAGTCTCAGTGCCACCATAACCAACCAGCTCTAGTCCCTTGGGGTCCTAACTGGAAAATGCTCACTGGAAAATTATCCATAAATTTAATTATCTTTCTTGAGGAATTAAAATCATAACATACATTTTATTACCCAGCAAGAGTTTGATTTTCATATGCAAATTTTTATTAAGTTAATAGTATAATCAGATTTTTTCAAGAACCATGCCAAGTTATTTAATGCATCAGATAAATACATATTTTCTTGAAACTTGGCAAAATATCTGGAAATAGTTATAGCAATAATTACACATAGTTATAATCACACATAGACAATAGACAGAAAGATCTTTTTTATCTAGAGTTCTCCTAAATATACAAGAGTCCTCAGCAAAAAATAAAACCCAGAAAACTATAACTGTTTATTTGTTAATAAAAAATTCCTATATTGCTACGAGATACAATCCTTAAATCTGTAGGATTGGGGAGACAGAAATAATATTTTCTTCCATTACTCTAAAACATTCCAAAGAAATATTAAATTTGGATTGGAACATTTAAAATATCATTTATTTCATTCATAATTAAATTTATGTTAAAATGGGGCTCTGCACTTTATTTTCTTAACAGCCTAATAAAACTAAACTTTCTTTTTCAAACTCCACTATATTTTTAGTGTTTAGAATTTCATTAGGATACTATATTGTTATTTTTTTGTCCATTTTTGAAGAATGACACCAACAATTATGCACTTGAAAGCCCTCTGCTAAATTACCTGCTAAAATAAGCCAGGGGCTATCACCACTCAACACACTTTTACTTTGATGTGCTAGTAATTAAAGCTTTATTTTAAAATATAAATATTGCCACTTGTTATTAACATAGGCAGGGGTGATTTAATAAATCTCATATTTGTGTTTGTAAGCCACAATTTTATTCTATTTATATATTAAGCAAAAGAAAAAAATCTAAAAATTCTTTTCCAAGCTCATTCTGAAACCCTTCTTTGATTATTATAATTCTATTTAAGAATTTTTCTGAAATTATTTCCATCTCACACACAAAAATGAAGCATTAAATAATAATCAGACATGAAGATTCAATTCTGTGTGCAGGTGAGTAACTGCCTATGCAATATGATTTTGAAGACTCCACATCTCTCGAAATTGAAATCACTTAATACAGTCTGAGAGCAGGGACCTTTTTATCTCCTTGCAGTATCATTGTAAACTGCTACCACCTAGCCATAGATGAACAAATCAGATTTTCTATTATAGCAAAACATTAAAGGAATGAAACAGAGAATCGATATGTTTAGTCAGAAGAGTAGAGGGGACAAGAAGAAAGTCCCAGATGACTGCATGGAGCTGTGAGCAGCCAGGGAGCATCAGAAAAGCCCATGAGTCCTGGGAGTAGG
>NW_006297066.1:709408-709938 GCF_000327345.1 Myotis davidii | reverse complement strand
GGGAAAGGCAGAAATAAAAGATAAGAAATGTTAAAAGACCTAAAGAGAAACTCACAAGAAATTTCACCTACTTCACATTTTAGACAGCACTAATTCTATTTAGTAATATTTTCAAAATCTACACTAATAAAAGAGAAACATGGTAATTGGCGTACGACCGCTACCCTTCCCATTGGGTAATCAGCGAGATATGCAAATTAACTAACAGCCAAGATGGCCGCCGGCAGCCAGGCAGCTTGAAACTAACATGAGGTTGCTTGCCTCAGTGACGGAGGAAACCAACGTTCCCCACCTACGGCTGCAGGTCTCTGAGCCTGCAGGTCTCTGAGCCTGCAGTTTAAGAAACTCTGTAACAAATACCACCAGACTTCAGCCAGCAGGATCACAACATGATATGCAAAGGCCAGAAACCTACTTTCAGCAGCGGAGGCCTAAGAGACGGAGCCAAGCCTCAAGCTAAAGCTGGCCCAGAATAAAAAAAAAAAAAAAAATGGAAAAAATGAGCGGCTGGGAACTTCAGTCATTCCCCG
>NW_006297066.1:704034-709225 GCF_000327345.1 Myotis davidii | reverse complement strand
TGACGGGGTGGGGCCACAATCTCCATATCCGCCCTGCTCTGTTCGTGACAGGGGAAGGCACCCCAACCCCCTGATCAGCCCTGCTCTGTGGGTGATAGAGGGCGGTGCCCCAACCCCCCCTATCCCCCGCCATGGGCCCTGCACTGTGTGTGACGGTGGGAGCTCCCCAACCCCCTGATGGGCCCTACTCTGTGCTTGACAGGGTATGGAGCCCCAACCCCCTGATTGGTCCTACTCTGTGCATGACAGGGGGTGGCGCCGCAACCTCCCCATCGACCCTGCCTTGAGTGTGACAGGGGACGGTGCCCCAACCGCCCAATCGGCCCTACCCTGAGCATGACTGAGGGTGGCATTGCAACCTCCAGATCCACCCTGCTCTGTTCATGACAGCGGGTGGCGCCCCAACTCTCCAATCAGCCCTGCTCTGAGCCCGACCAGGGGCTGCACCTAGGGATTGGGCCTGCCCTCTGCCACCCGGGAACAGGCCTAAGCCAGCAGGTCATTATCTCCCGCGGGGTCCCAGACTGCTAGAGGGCACAGGCCAGGCTGAGGGACGCCCCCCTCTTCGCCCTCCCCCCGCCCCCCGAGTGCACAAATTTTTGTGCACCGGGCCTCTAGTATAATATAAGTATCATGACATTAAAAACAGACCCTAGAACTAAGGGTATTGGTGGTAGAAATAATTCTCTTAATTAAGTTCACCGAGATAGTTGGCTAACTTTGGCAATGAAATTTAATTTATTCTTTTCCCCATTCTCTCATATGCACACTCTGCTGCACCTTACTGAACAAGCTGAAAATTCAATAGATAAATTCATTCATTAATGATTTAGTATAACCCAAAAGGAAAGGAAAGATGCCAGAGTCACTCTCAGGGTCTCCACTTTGCCTAAAATGATTACAGTGGTGCAGAACTGATCTTTCAAACCTGGCTGTGGGGGGCCTGGAATGCTGTTTGAGCGATCCTGTAGCTGTCTCTCTAGTCTTAGGATTTGCACACCCACAGTGAGAAAAGAGAAATTTAAATGCATTCATGTTAAGGGTTTTTTTTTTCCTTCTCCCCCTTCATTATGAAGCAAGAGATGTTCTAATAAAATTCAAGACAGCAGCTTAGAATATGTTAATGTTCATAAATTAAATTGCTCACAGAAGGTGATCAATTTTTAATGTTTACACTCAAGATGTTCTTTTTAATTAACACTTAGCTACATTTGCACTCTCTGTTCACTCAGAAAATGTATGAACTTGCAAAGAACTGCAATAAGTTGTAAGACATCAAACTACAGTAATTTTCAAAGCGGTGCCCTTCAACTGAACAAAAAGGCATTAGCTGGAGAGGGTGGACATCACAAAGAGACCTAACTTACTATTAGAAAGTGGTGGGAAGCTACTCTGTGTGCATAAATATTTTTGGAAAGTTACCTATATTTCTCATATGGAGGTAGAAATTACCCACCCTTAAATTCCTATGATGTTTTATAAGACATGTATGTGAAAATCAAAAGGGAATTTCTAAATTTAATGAGCAGAAACTCATTAATGAAAAATCCACTGCTTTATAGTTACATTAATTGATCACTTATTAGCTATATAGGACTATAAGCAGATGGTTTACTAGCTGTGTAACCTTGAAAAATTCACTTACTCCTCATCAGTCAAAATGAGAATATACAATGGTTTCTTATGACCATTAATTAACATAGCACTTGTCAGTACCCTGCATCCATTAGATACCAAATAAACATTAGCTTCTTTCCAGTGTATACTACCATACTTATTTGCATTGTGCTTCTTAGTACTTTTTCTCTAAAAATGGGAATATGATATGTATAAGTGGAGAATGTTGCTTCTGGTATAGTCCAGGGGCCTGCTCCATGATAGGAACAACTCAGGAAACAGACCCAGGATTGTAAAGTATTCTCCAAAGGAAGAAGTATTGCTTATAATTTAAAGAAAAACTAGTCTCAGTAGAAAAACACATACTCATGTATCATAAAGAGCAGAATGACTTTTATGGTGGAATTGTCAATTATATGGGAAATAAAAGCAGAACAGTGTAATGAGAGTATAAAAGAGTAATTATTTAAAATGTTATGCATTCTTTCTCATCCTTAAGTTCTCTCTGTGCTGTTTTTTTAAGTATCTGTAAGAATATCTCAAGCAGATTTCAAAGTTGTTTTAGTTTGCTGGGAAAATAGATTTCAAGCTTAAAGAAGATAGCAATAAAGGAAAAGTATTGGCACCAAAAAGGGTGGGTGGGGCCAAGACAAATTTTGCAGACTGATGTAGTGTGATTTTGTCAGTGTATTTTTTGGCATAATTCCACATACCTATGCTCAAACTAGCTGTTGAGCTGCTGAAATATCTATAATAATAAAAGCATAATATGCTAATTAGACCAGACAGCTGAATGACCTTTCAGACGTCATTCCGGACATCCTTCCAGACGAAGCCGTAGTGGCAGGGGCCAAAGCAGAGGCAGGGGTGATCAGGCAGGCAGGCGAGCAATTAGGGGTGATCAGGTAGGCAGGTGAGTGGTTAGGGGTGATCAGGCAGGCAGGCAGAGGGGTTAAGGCAGGGATGGGCAAACTTTTTGACTCGAGGGCCACAATGGGTTCTTAAACTGGACCAGGGGCCGGAACAAAAGCATGGATGGAGTGTTTGTGTGAACTAATATAAATTCAAAGTAAACATCATTACATAAAAGGGTACGGTCTTTTTTTTTTTTTTTTTAGTTTTATTCATTTCAAACGGGCCGGATCCGGCCCGTGGGCCGTAGTTTGCCCACGGCTGGGTTAAGGTGATCAGGCAGGCAGGCAACCGAGCAGTTAGGGGCGATCAGGCAGGCAAGAGAGCGATTAGGGGTGATTAGGTAGGCAGGCAGAGTGGTTAGGGGTGATCATGCAGGCAGGTAGAAGGGTTAGGGGGCAAGCAGGCAGGCAGGCAATCGAGCGGTTAGGCAGGCGAGCAGTCCCGGATTGCGAGAGAGATGTCCAACTTCTGGTTTAGACCCAATCATCAGGCCTAAATTGGCAGATATCCCCTGAGGGGTCCCAGATTGCAAAAGGGTGCAGGCTGGCTTGAGGGGACCCCACACACACACACACAAACACACACACCATGCACAAATTTCATGCACCTGGCCTCTAGTTAAATTATAAATGCATAATTTTTACTGTTGGTGTGTTAACCTGACCAGGAAGTTCTCCAGATATATTTTTGGGATAAATGTCCGGAAGTCTGAGTTTCTTCATGTATAAATAATTTCTGCCTATATGTAATTCCAATAATTCATATGTCTTACTTCCAGATTTCTATAGAAAATTTTGGTGTGTGACTTACTCAAATTATTATTTAAGCCCACAAAAGTCAATGGTGCACTAGACAGGTCAATGAGAGTGTATATTCTTGGTATACTTAAAACCAGAGCTGTGAGAGAGCTTCCTGATCCACTATTTCTGGGGTATTCATTATAATTTGCTACATGTTAAAGTAGGAAAAATGATTTGCCTTTAGCTTACCAAAACTTAATCTTCTTGTATTTTAACTGATTTCCCAAATACTTTCTAAGCATTGCAATGTAAACAAATGTTCTAACAGCAGGACAGAATATAACTATATATGGAGCTTTATTTTCTAAAGTTGATGATTCAAGAGTGTTAAGGCACAAATAATAGACTTAAGTGACTTTTTTGTTAGCCTGACAATTAGTTTTAAATCTGGAGGCTTGTGGGGGATCAATGCTACTTTACCTAAAAGAAACTTGGACCAGCAAAAATTCCATTGGCTTGGGACTTTAAGAGGACCCACCCAATCTGAATTAAACACCCACCAGTTCTTCTTGAATTTTTTATTATTTTGTTAAGCTATTTCAGATTTACTTTATATCCTATTTGAGTCACTGTAAGTCAAACTGGAGAATTATACAATATAACCCTTAGAAAAAATAGTTGAAGTGTAAAATAATAACCTTGATCAGTGCTTTGTAACTTTGATGCACATCAGATTCAGCTGAGTAGCTTCAGAAAACATGCAATACCCATCTCCCACACAGTTCATGTCTACCCAATTGATTTTTTTATGTGCAGACAAGATTAAAAAGCACTGCTCCCAATAAAGCCTTTTATTAGATAGGAAAGAGACAAAAAAACTATGTCCACCATAATTCCCTGAATATGGTGAGCAGTCGATAAATACTAGAGCCTTAAGTATTTCAATCCATCAGGGTTGGCAATTTTTTCTATAAGAGGTCAGATCATAAATATCTCAAGTTTTGTAGGCCTTCTCAATCCTGTCATTAGAGCACAAAGCAGCCATAAACAATATGAAACATATGGACCTAGCTCTGTTCCAAAAAAACTTTACTTACAAAAACAGGTTGTAAGTTGCATGTGGCTCACCAGCACCTGGCAGTCATTTGCCAACCCCTGCAGTGCATCACCTCTTAATTCTATTGTATAGCTAAAAATTGCCATGGATTAAATAACTAAGTAGCTAACATAGATTATTATTAAAGAAACTGTATAAATGAGAATGATCAAAATAATAATCTCTGTGCTTTTTTGGGGATTACCATCTCTAATGATGTTGATTATGAGTGAATTTCATTAAACTTTACCTAGCCTAACTAATATAACTTTATAAACTAGTAGAGGCCTGTTGCACAAAGAGATTCATGCAAAGCTTTCCCTTCCTCTGGCTGCCGGCACCAGTTTTCCTCCAGCACCCAAGACCCAGGACTTCGCTCCAGCTGGAGCTGCCTTCCATCTTCGCTGCTGCTCTGGGCCTGAGCTGCCTTCGGTCTTTGCTCAGCTGCTTCATGCCTATGTATGCAAATTAATCGCCATCTTTGTTGGTGGTTAATTTGCATATCGTGATTAGCCAGTGGGAGGCGTAGTGAAGGTATGGTCAATTACCCTGTTTGTCTATTACTAGATAGGACTAGAGGCTCGGTGCACAAAAATTTGTGCACTTGGTGGGGAGGGGGTGTCGCTCAGCCCGGCCTGTGCCCTCTCGCAGTCTGGGACCCCTCAGGAGATAACGACCTGCTTGCTTAGGCCTGCTCCTGGGTGGCAGAAGGCAGGCCCAAGCCCTAGGTGCAGCCCCTGGTCAGGCTCAGAGCAGGGCCGCTTGGGGGGTTGGGGTGCCGCCCCCTGTCATGCACAGAGCAGGGCCCATCATGTGGTTGGGA
>NW_006297066.1:699648-703555 GCF_000327345.1 Myotis davidii | reverse complement strand
TTAAAATTCACTTAACTTATCTAGAAAACTGTTGAACTTATCAAAAAATTGGCCTTTGTTCTTAGAGGATTCCCACCAAGCTAACTTGCAGACTTCATATAGACACTGCAGTTGAAATAATTTTCAGCAATCACATCGCCAACCCTCTCATTTTCAGACTAGACATAGGAAGCTCGGAGACGCGGGCTGATTTAATGTACACACCACATTCCATCATGTAAAGTGTATGCAACAGAAACACAGTATAAGCTTATGCTTTACCCAAAGTTTATCTTCAAAAACAAACATGAAAACTCTCTCCTATGAGAAATCATTCTCTCAAATCATTCATCTTCAGCCTGAACTGAACTACCTAAAACCACGTCAGTGTCCCTGAAAGCTTTGGGTTTTATACAGAAACAAGTTTAATTTGGTAGAATTGGCAGATAACCCCCGCCCAATAACTTGCATATCACCCTGATTAGCCAGTGGGAAGGGTAGCGGACATATGGCTAATTACCATGTTTCTCTTTTATTAGATAGGATACCTATTGGATATGAAGTGACTAAATAGGAAAGGAGCTATTTAATTATTTTCATAGAACGTACCATGGTCAATGGTAAGAAATACTTGGTATATAAAGAGCCACTTTCCTCTCTAGGAAATACATTGCCAATCAATTATAACTAAGCCTGCATGTGGCCTCATAATATTTCTTAATATTGCTGCAGCACTCACCACAAATTAGAGTTAGCAGACTGAATGAAATCTATGAGATGTTCTTAGCACAAAAGGAGATGTTTTTACAGCTCAGACAACAAGCAGGAAATTATTCTCCTCTCCAAGGGTATAAATACCCAGCCCATCACCTCACTGAAAAGTTGGCATTTCACACAGCATATTTGGAAGACAGCCATAATTCCTATTGAAATCAACTGATAAAAATTCTGTAATTAAAGACTATAATTTGAGCGCCTGCAAAAAGGAACAGTTAAAACTTTCTATTTATAGAAAATTTATTTAGTTTACAATTTTTATAAAATAAAGCCTGAAGCAGAGATTTTTGGATAGCTGGCAGGAGACTAGAGAAATGCGTGGCACACCAAAGGTGATTCAGATTGTTCCAAAGCTTTTTTCATACTCTCATGACTGGTATTTTGTGCTCTGCTGTCACCTGGGCATCCTGGTTATGCTCCCCTTAGCCTCTCATCTTCCAGTTTCCTATACCAGTTTTCTCACATTGTGGTCTCAGGGAGCATTCAGTTATAGCAAAGACCAAAGCCGAAAGGCCTTTGAGGCCTAAGGTCCAGAACTTGCAGAACATCACTTCAACTGCATTCTATAGGTCAAAGCAAGATTCAAGGATAGGAAAAAAACTTGGTGGGAGGCTCTACAAAATATTTGCACATGCTTTTGAATCTGCCACTCATGCTTGAGTCATAATCTTACTTAACACGTTCTTCTGTTTCTTCATAAAATCCCAAAGTAAGCCCTTCCAATTATCAGGTATGGATAGCAAGACCAGATGGCCTCTCTGACACAGTTTTAGGTTAATATTTCCAGAGTGGCCAAAATGTATAAGAAGTTGACCTAATAAAATTCTCACAATGAAGCTTATTTCTGTTTACGAAATAGATCTTACATGTTCACTCTCCTCTCATATTTAATTTTTTAGGATCTCAATATTAAAAAGAAGAAAGACCTTAAATACCATTATACTTCATGGCAAGCCAGGTTGCCAATTCATGAAAAAAAAATTTGTTTTATTAAAAAATAGTTTGAGGTCCATGGGGAAAGTTATGCCTCTTTTTTTTGAATAGTGCAATGCAGTACTTTTTAGTGACTAAATGTTTACTATCTGACTATATTTAAGCAAAAGCAAAGTTAGGAAGGCAATGTAACCAATTCCCTGGTTTCCTAAATGAGAAATAGAGAGGGAAGCTAAGGGTCTTCCTCAAGATAACAGAGCTATTTAATGGCAAAATCTGTGTCATAAGACAAAACTTCCCACTCCTTAAGGTGTTTTACCCATTGCTCCATCAGGACAGTTATGTGAATTCAGGAAATCTATACTAGTCTTTATGTGTAGAGCATGCTGCTCTGCCAAGATCAGAGACCAGTAAACTTGTTGTAAAGGGACATATAATAATTATTTTGGACTTTTCAAGCCATAAAGCCTCTTGTCACAGCTACTCAACTCTGCCATTGTAGCAGGAAAGCAGACGTAGACAATACATTAAAAAATGAACATGTCTATGTCCCAATAAAAATTTATTTATAAAAATGGACAGCAGGCCAGGTTTGGCCCAGGGGCCATTATTTGCCAATTTCTGCATCTGATTTAAAATTTAAGCTATTAAGGACGCCCATTCCTTCCTCTTTCCTGCATCCATACCCCTGCTATATCTTCATTCTGTGTAGTTTATTACACCTTTACATTGGACTTGAACTTGGGTTGAATTGTATCCCCTCCCAAACAAAATATTTATACCTTAAAGTTCTAACCAACAGTATCTGAGAAGGTGACTTTACTTGTTGATAGGTTCTTTACAAATTAAAATAAAGTCATTAAGGTGAGCCCTAATCCAATCTGAGTGTTTTCCTTATAAAAAGGGGAAATTTGGAAATAGAAGGAAATCACTATGTGAGTATGAAGATGGCCATCTATAAGCCAACGAGAGAGGCCTGGAACAGATCCTTCCTTCACACACTCTAGAAGCAATCAATCCTGCCAATATTTTGATTTTGGATTTCCAATAAGTTCTCTGGTGCAATCAATGACAGTGCCTTGCTGCACACCTGCTGCCCCAGTGGGGCTGAGAGGACTGGGGGCCGTCATCTTGTAGCAGTGGGCACTGCCATCTTTGAGGGCATGGCAGTCAATTACCATATTTCCTCCTTATTGGTTGTGGCCGCCACAATCTTTGTGATGGCGTGAGGGTCAATTAGCATATACGCTCTTTATTAGATAGGATTATTATATTGTGTATAATCTGTTCTTTTTTTAATTTTATTTAATTATTTTATTTTTATTGCTTACGGTATTAAAAAGGGTATTACATATGTGTCCATTTTCCCACCGGCATTGTCAATCCACTGGCCTCCCTTACCCCCCAGTGTCATATGTCCATTGGCTATGCTTATATGCATGCATACAAGTCCTTTGGTTGATCTCTTGCCTCCCTCCTAACCCTTCCCGGCCTTCCTGCTGTACTTTGATAGTCTGTTTGATGCTGCTCTGCCTCTGTATCTATTTTTTGTTCCTCGTTTATAATGGTTTTTATTATCCATAAATGAGTGAGATCATGTGGTATTTTTCTTTCATTGACTGGCTTATTTCACTTAGCATAATGCTCTCCAGGTTCTTCAGCAACTACTTTTACCACTTTTTACTCTGGGACTGAATGCTAGACTGCATGGTATTTTTCACTTATATACAGTACAAAAAGGATACAGCTATTTTCTTTATCAAACTTCAAACAATTCCCCTGCTTGCAGCACCCCTTCTCAGCTAGGCCCTAGAAAAGACTGCCAAAGAGACACCCAGAGCTTTTCCTGGGTTTGGCCTGGCAATTTGCATTCATGACATACTGACATCTTCCTGTCCGCTGCATCCATTAGCATTCTCCAGAGTCCAGCTACAGGAAAACTTTAAAACTCACATCCATGTATGAAGACTCCCTTGTTTCTCTTTGCTGTTGTTGCTCTATTCCTTCTCTATTTTTATTATTTCTAGAGAGCTCTGGGTGTGCAGTTTAGGGATAATGGGATGTAAATGTTTATGCTAAGTATTCCATCTTAAATTGCAAACCTATATACATCATGTTTAAGTGGTGGATTACATTTGTTATAAAGATACGCTTGACAGCAGAGAAAATCTCTTGAGCCTAATATTTACCAATAGATAGAACAAATATTCACTCTGTT
>NW_006297066.1:684867-698021 GCF_000327345.1 Myotis davidii | reverse complement strand
TCATTACCCGCTCTGTGTTGTTGCTGGGATTGAAAATCCCTCTATAGGCCAGACCCTGTTAACTCCCAGGGACTGATCAGATTATTTTAATCCTTGATCTCATTCAGGGTGGAATCTGGGTGTGGCTGTGCTCCTTGCCTGGGGGCTAGGTAGGGGAGTCCCACCCCCTGGAGAGAATGGCTGCCCTGATCCTGGGCCCAGGGGTGTCTCAGCACTCAATTCGCTGCCACCTCTCCTGGCCCCCCTCCTCTCTCTCCTTAGTCTCTCCCCATATTCCACTCGCCCGCACCTTCTCCCTCTCTTCAGCACAGATGAGTGTCTGTATCCGAAATGTCTTAGGAACAGGATTCAGTGAAAATAAACAAGCAAACGCCGGCCACGGAAACGGGGAAGGCTGAGTTTCTGTAAGCTCTTCTATTACCGGCACTGCATGGTCTGGTCAGCTCTTCAGGCTGCCCCCTTTAGGCTCAGTCCTCCGTGATCACAGAACCCAGCTCTCAAATCCCCCGGCGGCAACAGGAATTCCGAGGATCTCCTTTCCCCAGTCAGGGGCTGTGCCTGTCCCAAGGGACGCGGCTGTCTGCCACGCGGTCTCCCTCTAACCTTCTGGGCTCAGAGGTCTGGCAAACTTTCCTGCCCAGATCCCTGGTTTTTTTCTTTTCCAGGGGAGCTGTGCCCTTCCCGGCTGCAAACCATCTCACCAGCTGAATAGTTTCACCAATTTGGGGTAGGTGTTATTAGTTTCAGCTGCTTACTCCATTTGCTCCCGGGAGACGATCTCTAATCTGTTCTTTATTTCATTTCTTTTCTTCCCCTTTTTTCTCTCAGATCCCTTATTTCTCTCTTTCCTTTTCTTCATTTCTTTCTTTGCTTTTATATTTATTTATTTATTTCCATTTTCCTTTTCCTATTCCATAAATTATTTTATTAACTATTATTATCTCTTAAAAATTACTATTATTATGTCATACTAGAGGCCCAGTGCAAGAAAATTCATGCACTCAGGGGTCTCTCAGCCAGGCCTATGCCCTCTCACAGTCCAGGAGCCCTCGGGGGATGTTCAACTGACAGATTAGGCCCAGTCACAGCTGACATCCCTGTGGGAGCACACTGACCACCAGTCACCAC
Organism: Myotis davidii; assembly: GCF_000327345.1. NCBI lineage: Eukaryota > Metazoa > Chordata > Mammalia > Chiroptera > Vespertilionidae > Myotis > Myotis davidii. Next base: position 696,893 of record NW_006297066.1, on the reverse strand, counting down.
TCACTGATGCCCCCCTGGATCGCTGTCCCCTCCCGCTGCCTGCTGGCACCCACCTTGACTGGCCTGGTGCCACCAGCTCACCACCCTGCCCCCGACTCACCAGTCATTCCTCAGTTCCGTTGATTTGCATATTGGCCTTTTATTATATAGGATTTTCTTCTTCTGTTTTTGTGCCATAACTAGGCAGTTTTGAGAACAGTGACTTTGTAGTATAGCTTCATATCTGGTATTATGATCCATCCAACATTGTTTTTCTTTCTCAAGATTGCTGTGACTATTCAGGGTCTTTTATTATTCCAGATGAATTTTTGGAGAGTTTGTCCTAGGTCTGTGAAATATGCCATTGGTATTTTAATGGGGATTTCATTGAATCTATAAATTGCTTTGGGCAGTACGGACACTTTAATGATGTTGATTCTACCAATCCATGAACACGGTATGTTCTTTCATTTGTTTATGTCTTCCTCTATCTCTTTTTTTCAATGTCTTGTAGTTTTTCGAGTACAGGTCTTTTACTTCCTTAGTTAAGTTTATTCATAGGTATCTTAATTTTGGGAGGGTAATGGTAAACGGGATTTTTTTTTCTTTCTGTGAGTTAATTATTGGTGTATAAAAAAGCCATATATTCCTGGGTGTTAATTTTGTATTCTCTGGTTATGTTGGATTCGACGTACATTGTTTTGTGGTTACGTCGCCATCTCCCATTTACAGTATTTATTTTAAAAAAAAAAAAAACAGTTCCATCATTTCAATGTATGTACATATGTGTTTTATGTTTTTTTATTATTTATTTACCACAAGGTCAGGAATTATCTTTCTTTTAACTTTTTTTTACTGTTGCACTTCATTACTGCTCTGTATGTGCTCCATGTGAGTAATGTGTGTGCTTATGTAGATGGGTTCCGACTTATGGCGTAAATAGAGTTACATTGCACCATAGGAACGGATCTCCAATGTAAACCGAGGACTGCCTGTATATTGCAGAATTCATTTATTAATTCTATTAGTTTTTTGATGGAGTCTTGGGTTTTTCTATGTAAAGTATCATGTCATCTGCTAATGATGAGAGTTTCACTTCCTCTTTTCCAATTTGGATGCCTTCTATTTCTTCTTCTTTTACTGATCACTATGGCTAGCACTTCCAATACTATATCAGACAGGAGTGGTAAAAGTGGGTGTCTCTGTCTTGTTCTTGTTCTTGTTCTTAGGGGAAATGGGTTTAGTTTATGCCCATTAAGTATGATGTTGGTTGTAGGTTTATCATATAAGGCTTTTATTATGTTGAGGTATGATCCCTCTATTCCCACTCTGCTGAGCATTTTTATCAAGAAAGTGTGTTGGATTTTGTCAAATGCTGTTTCGGCATTGATTGATATGATTATGTGGTATTTGTCTCTCAATTTGTTTATGTGATGTATCACATTTATTAATTTGCAGATATTGTACCATCCTTGCATCCCTGGAATAAATCACACTTGGTCATCGTGTAAGATCTTTCTAATGTAATGCTGGATATGATTTGCTAGAATTTTGTTGAGGATTTTAGCATCCATGTTCATCAAGGATATTGGCTGTAGTTTTCTATCTTTGTGGTGTCTTTATCTGGTTTTAGAATAGAAAGAGATTGGAAGTGTGCCCTTCTCTTGAATTTTTTGGAATAGTCTGAGAAGGATAGGTTCTAGATCTTCTTTGAATGCTTGGTAGAACTCCCTTGTAAAGCCATCTGGACCAGGGCTTTGTTTGCAAGAAGATTTTTGATCGCTGCTTCAATTTTTTCAGTAGTTATGCGCTTATTCAGGTTTTTTTTTTTTATTCTTCTTGATTGAATTTTGGAAGCTTGTATTTTTCTAAGAATATGCTTATTTTGTCTAGGTAGTCCTGTTTCTTAGACTAGAGTTGTTCATAGTATTTTTCATCATTTTTTATATTTCTGTGAGGTCAGTTGTTACTTCACCTCTTTCATTTCTGATTTTCTTTATTTGGGTTCTCTCTCTTTGTTTCTTGGTGAGCCTGGCTAGAGGTTTATCAATCTTGCTTTTATTAATTTTCTGTATTTTTTTTTGGTCTCTATGTTATTTATTTCTGCTCAGATCTTTATTATTTCTGTCCTTCTGCTTACTCTGGGCTTTTCTTGTTGCTCTCTTTCTTTGACTTGTAGGGTTAGATAATTTAGAACCATTTTTTCTTGTTTTTTGAGGTAGGCCTGTAGAGCTATGAACTTCCCTGTCAAGACTGCTTTCACTGTGTCCCATAGTTTTTAGATTGTTGTGTTTTCATTGTCATTTGTTTCCAGGATATTTTTTTCTTTCTTCTTTGATCTCTTTGGTAACCCAATCATTGTTTAATTGCATGCTATTTAGCCTCCAAGTGTTTGATTTTTTTCATTATTTTCATTGTAATTGATTTCTAATTTTACGCCATTGTGATCTGAGAAGATGCTTGGTATGATTTCAAACTTCTTGAATTTGGAGAGACTTTGCCTGTGTCCTAATATGTGGTCTATCTTTGAAAATGTCCCATGTGCACTTGAGAAGGATGTATATTCTGTAGCTTATGGGTGAAGTATTCTGAAGATTTCAAGTCCATCTGATCTACCGAGTCATTCAGGATTGATGTTTCTTTGGTGATTTTTTGTTTAGAGAATTTTTCCAGTGGTGTCAGTGGAATATTAAAGTCCCATACTATGATTGTATTGCTGTTGATCTCTCCTTGATGTCTTCCTGAAATTTTTTTTTATGTATTTGGGTCCTCCTGAATTTGGGTGCATATATGTTTATCAGAGTTATATCCTCTTGTTGAATTGCTCCCTTTAGTATTAAGAAGTGGCCTTCCTTATCTCTTGTTATGGCCTTTACTTTGAGGTCTATTTTGTCCAATATAAGTATTGCTACCCCAGCTTTTTTCTCATTTCCATTTGCCTGCAAAAATTTTTCCATCTCTTCACTATCAGTCTCTGTGAATCCTGTGTTCTGAGGTGGGTCTCTTGTAGTCAGAAGTACATGGGTCATGTTTTCTTATCCATTCATCTACCCTATGTCTTTTGATTGGAGCATTTAATCCATTTATGAGTAATGTTTTTATTGATATGTACTTGTTTGTCACCATTTTTACACTTTATTCTTGTGTTCCTTCTTGCCTTTCTATTTCTTTTTACAACAGTCCCTTTAGCATTTCTTCCATTGCTGACTTGGTGGTAATAAACTCTCTTATCCCTTTTTTGTCTGTGAAGCTCCTGATTCCCCCTTCAATTTTGAATGATAGTATTCTTGGATTCAGTCCCTTACTTTGCATTACTTTGTATATTTCATTCCATTCCCTTCTGGCCTGATGTGTTTCTATTGAGAAATCAGTTGATATCCTAATGGGAGATCCCTTACAGGCAACTTTCTGTCTCTCTCTGGCAGCCTTTAATATTCTTATTTTATTGTTGATGTTTGCCAATTTAATTATGATGTGTCTTATTGTTGATCTTTTTGGGTTCACCTTGTTTGGGAGTCTATGTGCTTCTTGGACTTGTGTGGTTTTTTCTTGCCACCATCAGGGAAGTTTTCTGTCAATATTTCTTCAAACAGGTTATCTATGTATTGCTTAGCTTCCTCTGCTTCTGGTACCCCAATTATGTGGATGTTGTTTCTTTTCGTGTTGTCCCAAAGCTCCCTTAGGCTCTCCTCCTGCTTTTTAAGTTTTATATCCAGTTGCTGCTGTGTTTGTGTGTTTTTTCTACCTTGTCTTCTAATTCGCTGATGCAATCCTCAGCCTCTTCTAATCTACTGTTTAAGCCTTCCATTGTGTTTTTTATTGCAGCTAGGCCATTCTTCATTTCCTCTTGGTTCCTTTTCATTTTGGTGACATTCTCATTCAGCTCCTCATACTTCTCATTGAGTTGTATTTGTCATCCAGCTGTTTGAGCATCCTTATAACCATTACTCTGAATTCTTTCTCTGATGTGTTATTTGCCTCCACAGCCCCTCCCCACAGCCAGCCCTACTCCTGATCCGCCCCCACCACCCAGATCAGCCCACGGCCCCTCCCTTCAGCCAGGCTGGTCTTGATCAGGCCTCGATTGGGGCAGGCCAACCAGCCAACCTCCCATGGTATCCTCCTCCTGACAGGTCCGCCCCCGATCCACCAATTGAGGCTGGGCCAGCCAGACCCAACTTACGCACGAATTCGTGCACTGAGCCTCTAGTAATAGCATAAATAAGTAGACCTAGTCAGACCAAAGTGGACAAGAGTAGGACGTCTTCTTAAAGATGACTGAACTGTGTATTGAAGAATGAGTAGATATCATTATGTGGTGAAAGAACTTGGGTGAAGGCACTGTCTTGGGAGAATCTGGCATATTTGATGATCTACAAGTAGCTAGAACAGCTTGAGAATAGGATATCAGGGAGGTATTTGAGATATGAAGCTGAAGAAAAATGAAGAATTCAGGCTATAAAGAGCCTGTATATCTTGTTGATGAGTATGAATTTTGTCTTGATTTCACTGAAGAACTATATTATTTTTGCAGGGAATTCCCATGCTTAGATATGCATTTTTGAAAATCATCTCATAACAGCAAGCAGCTGGATTGGAAGATACAAGCCTGGAGGTAGGCAGATCAGTTATGAGATTATGAACAGGTCTCATGAGAGGGTGGGAAGACTCAGAGGAAGAAGAATGCAATAGGGATTGCTTCAGAAAAGTCACACAAAAAATGCTTTGGAATGTTTCCATTGAACTTAGCAAAAGAGCAGAAATCTCTTTGATGGCATAAAAAGTGTGAAAAACAGAAATTCGTTCAGGAGTAAGTGGGTAATGATTAATGGAAAGAGCAAGCATTTTGAAGGTAGTTTGACTGTGCAAGGATGAACAAAAGTTAGAGGTGGATATATGGTTAAATAATTTGTCTTAAAAGGGGAGAGTCTTAAGCCTATTTCTAAAAACTAAAGGAAGAATCAAGAAAAAAAAAAGTAAGAATTAAGTATCAGAAAAGGAGAAGCAACCAAAAAATGCAGCAGGCAGAAATGATATCCAACCCAAAGGAAAAGGACTAGCCCTAGGCTCTTCCTTTCTGTCTGGCAGCAGCCATCAGGTAAGCCAAGATGGGCCCTTGCTGAGAAGTACATCCAGGAGCTATGGAGGAATAAGAAGTTTGAGGTGATATACTTCCTTCCCAGAGTGAGCTACTGGCAGTACCGCAGGATGTCTGCCCTACATAAGGAACCTCTGCCCATGACCAGATAAAGTGCACAGGGTAGGAAACAAAGTGAAGCAAGATTTTATCATACATCAGATTCATGTGCACCCTGGTAGCCTCAAATGCCCTGTTCCTAAGAGTGTAACTTCTGGCAAGCCTGTCCATCATGCTAAAGTTTGCTTGAAGCCTTCAGTCTGTTGCCAAGAAGGGAGCTGGATGCCACTGTTGGGGCTCTGGGGATCCTGAATTCCTTTTTTGTTTTAAATACATTTTTATTCATTTCAGAGAGAAAGGGAGAGGGAGGGACAGAAACAGCAATGATTAGAGAGAATAAGTGATGGGCTGTCTCCCGCATGCCCCCTATTGGGGATGGAGCCCACAACCCAGGCATGTGCCCCATTCAGGAATATAACTAACTTCCTGGTTCATGGGTCCACGCTCTACCCCTGAGTCACACCAGGTGGGCCTGAATTCTTACTGGGTTGGTGAAGAGTCCACCTACAAATTCTTTGAGGATATCCTCATTGATCCATTCTATTCCATAGCCTATCAGAAGGAATCCTAAAACCCAATGGATCACCAGACCGGTCTCAAGAACCCTGAAGCTTGGAGAATGCACAATACTCTCCAGGTCCATCGTAACCACTAATATAAATAACTAGTGACCTGATGCATGGATTTGTATACTTTGAATGGAAAATAATTAGAAGGTGGCCAGTGGAACAGGATTGGGCAAGATGGGCCAGACACATTCTGGAGCCAACCTCCTGCTGGCTGCACCTGGGATGACACCATGGCTCAAAGTGCATCTGCGGAGTGAGTGGACTCCCTCAAGCAGGTGGGATCCCTCAGCCTGTCCTGTGGTGATCAGGTCGAAACCAGCTCTCCAACATCCCCTAAGGGGTCCCAGAGTGTGAGAGGGCACTCTGCAAAGTTGCTGTCACACAAGGTGTGGAATGCAGATGCAAGTGTGCAGTAAACCAGATTTGGGGCCAACAGTGCCCCAGCAACAACATAACCCACAGCCAAAGGTGGAATCATGCAGCCCCGTGAGGAATTGGGCTCCCTTCTCTCTGGTTTCTGGGTGTGTCACCAGAGAACAGCTGCTGCCAAGTCACTTCAGCTTGGCAGCTCCTGCATTAAGTGTCATCCCCCTGGTGGTCAGTATGTGTCATAGCTACTGGTCAGATGGACACTTAGCATATTAGCCTTTTATATATATACTAAAATTTGTGCACTTGGGGGTGTGAGGTGAGGGGTGGGGCCAGACCCCTCAGCCTGACTTGCACCCTCTGTCATGTTCCGAGACGCCGGCCTCTCCTGGCATAGGCACAGGCCTACAGGCTTGAGGCTGCCTGGCTTCCGAGGCTCCAATTTATCAAGAGAACAACGTCGGCATTAGTTACAGTCCTCACCGAACCCAGTACAGTGCATCTGTGCGTACAGCTGCCTCGTTCGTGTGCCTGCTTCGCCCTGCTGAATTATTAACATCTTGAGGACATAGCTCTGTCTTATCCTGCTTCAACTTCAGTGCCTGGCCTGGTGCCAGGGACCTGAGAGGGTTTGCTGAGTGAGTGAGTGAATAATGAGTGAGTGAATAAGTGAATGAATGAGCGAGTAAGTGAATGAGCAAGTAGCTACGGGGTGGGAACTTCTGCCACATTGCCATGGCTCCCCTCTCCCAGCTGCATAGTTCAGGCAGGGCAAAGGTGGCCCGGGTTCTCTGCCTTTGCCCTGCCACCTGGCTCTTGCCTGCCGCCTGGGATTCCAATCACCATCAGCGGCAGGTGGCTTCTTCCATCCTTCCCCTTTTGCCTCCCATCATTGTGCCTACATATGCAAATTAACCACCATCTTCATTGGCAGTTAATTTGCATATCTCCCTGATTAGCCAATGGGAAGCATAATGGAAGTACAGTTAATTACCCTTTTTGTCTTTTATTAGATAGGACTAGAGGCCTATTGCATGAAAAGATTCATGTCATAGGCCTTCCCTTCCCCTGGCTGCTGGCACCGGTTTTCCTCTGGCACCTGGGACCCAGGCCTTCGCTCTGGTTGGAGCTGCCTTCAAGCCTTCTCTCCGCCACTTCAATCCTACATATGCAAATTAACTGCCATCTTTGTTGGCGTTTAATTTGCATATCTTGCTGATTAGTCAATGGGAGGCATAGCAAAGGCATGGTCAATTAACATGTTTGTCTATTATTAGCTAAGATATACATAAATGTTTGTAAAATTCTTACCTAGTGAACAATTTAGAACAGTAAAAAATAAAAGGGACTAGCCCCATCCATGAGGTGGAATATATGAGAAGTAAAAGAAAGCCAAAGAAGATACAAATGTGTTCTAGGGATGGGTATAAAGTAACTAAAAAAATTTTATTTCATATGTTTGTGTGCATGTTATATTTGAGGTCTTCTACTTTTATCTAAAGGTGGAAGATCAGGCTGTCTGTTAAGAATAAAAGAACATATCCTATATAATAAAGAGATAACATGCAAATTGACCCTCATGCCCTCACAAGATGGCTGCCTATGACCAGGACGCAGAAGGGTTAGTGAGGAACAACCAAACGACTGAACAGCATGCTATGTGGGGTGACCAGGCCAGCAGGGGTGCAGTTGCAGGTGACCAGGCTGGCAGGGGGGCATTGGGGGCAACCAGTTAGGGGCAACCAGGCTGGCAGGGGGAGGCAGTTAGGGGCTACCAGGCAGGCAGGCAGGCAGGTGAGCAATTAAGAGCCAGCGGTCTAGGATTGTGAGAAGGATGTCTGACTGCAGGCAGTTGGACATCCCCTGAGGGGTCCCAGATTGGAGAGGGTGCAGGCTGGGCTGAGGAGACCACCCCCCACCCCCGCTCCCCATTCACCAGGCCTCTAGTGTTGGAATAGGAAACCTGAGCAGTGTTAAAAGAGTGAATAGGGGTGTAAGAGGAAGCAAAATAGCACCACAAGAAATGATTGTCATCATTCCTGAGGATATTGACAAGGTTAGAGGTTGTACATTTGTAGTAGCACTAACTTCTTAATTTCTGTGTTTTCTCCAGCAGTATTCAGCAGCTTGGGTTTAGGAAATGGAGAAGTCTACAAGAGCATTGAAGCAGGATTAGAACTTCTCTGGGCATTCATGTCAGGTGATAAAGGAAGCTAAATATATTAGCTTGAATTTGGTTGTATCATGCATTGTGTTATATCACATATCATGTGATTTAGTGAAATAAGAAAGTTAAGGCTGGCTCCCCACTTCTGGCCTCATTCACTCATTCTGGCCACCTCAGGCCTTTCCACTGGTTCCGTGGGGGTTTTAATAACTGCTCCCCAGGTGGCTCTCAGCGCCAGGTCAGGTCTTTCCCCCATTTGCCCCCAGCGGCTGGCTCCTCATCCCCAATCTCATGGAGGCTGAGGTTGGGTTCTGCCCCCACGCCCGGCAGCCACGTGGGTCGTTGGGGCTTCCAGCTGGGCTGCTGGTGCTGCTGCTGCTGCTGGTGCTGCTGCTGCTGCTTGTTCTGGGACCTGGCGTAGCCTCCGAGATCACCTTGGAGCTGCCCGACAATGTCAAGCAGTGTTTCTACGAGGACATCATGCAAGGTACCAAGTGCACCCTCGAGTTCCAGGTGATTACTAGTGGTCACTATGATGTAGGTTGTCGATTAGAAGATCCTGATGTTAATGTGTTACACAAAGAGATGAAGAAACAGTATGACAGTTTTACTTTCACAGCCTCCAAAAATGGGACATACAAATTTTGCTTCAGCAATGAATTTTCTACATTCACACATAAAACCGTATATTTTGATTTTCAAGTTGGAGAAGACCCCCCTTTGTTTCCTAGTGAGAACCGAGTCAGTGCTCTTACCCAGGTAAATAAAAAGTCAACGATATAATGCTGGTGTGTGAAACACATAGTGTGCATTAACTTGATAAACACAGAATTTTGATTTTTTTAACACAATCATTAAGACTTATCTTAACTCTTACAGTAGATTAGGCATTTCACAGAGAACTTCCGACTTTTCAGTGAAGATCAGTGTTAAAAAGGATTTTATGAACTTTTAAGTGTAAAGAAAATAAGAAGTGTTACAATAGGAGGATCATTTAAGTAGAAACATAGTGGCAAAGGAAATTTAGGAAGTCTAACCAGCGTTCCAGAATTCTGAAGCATTTTCATGGAGGAAAGTTGCTACCATAGCTTAGCAGATTAATATAACTGGAAGCAAAATGATGCCTTAATTAATATATAAAGATACCACAGGTGATATACCAATATTTATGTTCTTCAAGCTACTGTTACAATAGGTTTTGCTGTAACTTCAGGTAAAATATTAAAAGATTAATAAGAAGTCATCTAAAAAAATAGTTAAGGAAGCTAAATTGGTTTTTATTTTGAAGAATAGCTTAATGAGAAAAAGATAGCAAAATAAATTTAAAGTCAGTGGACAGGTACTGCTGAGGTGATGAAAGGGCTAATTTAGTTCTAGTTCAGATGCAGTATGAGCTCAGATTATATCTAAAAGATACTCAATTAAGTATTCAGAGGAATTACTTAACATCTGCTTGTTAAAACCTTAAACGGGCATTTCATTGTTCTCATGTTTCTTGGCAAAATCATGTGATGATAGGGGTAGTTTTTAAGAATGTGTAAGAAACCCTATCCGGTCTTGCTCAGTGGATAGAGCATTGGCCCTCAGACTGAAGGATCTGGGTTCAGTTCTGGTCAAGGGCACACACCATGGTTGCAGGCTCAATCCCCCGCCCTGGTCGGGGTGCATGTGGGAGGCAACCAATAGCTGTGTCTCTCTCACATTGATGTTTCTATCTATCTCTCCTTCTCCCTTCTACTCTCTCTAAAAATCAGTGGAAAAATACCTTCAGGTGAGGATTAACAACAACAAATTAATTTAAAAAATGATCATTTTACTAACTCACCATTTTTTAACCAGTAATAAAGTGCTGGATCTAGAGTAGGCAGTAAAACCACTGCTAAAACCATCAGGTGAAAGGCAGATGGGAAACCTTATAATGGATAGATCAGACTGATATCACTAAATCTAATGATATTTCACAAATGGAGAGGTAAATAGATATGTGTCTTCTGATAATAGGCAGTAATGGAGTACACAACATTGCCTATGCAATGTTCCCACTAAGAACATTATACCTGAATCCCACCAAATCTCTGGTTCCAACTACCAGTTTATAAGAAATACAAAGGATAGAAGAGCATCATGGGAATACAATTACAAAAATTCAGAAAGTGGGAAATGTTACAGAATTGAGGTCCCAATTTCTTCAATAAATCGATGAGAAAGGAAAAAAGAGAGAGAACCAAAAGATTAAAGAAGACATATCAACCACATTATTGTGTTGACATTGTTTGGGTTCTGGCTTGTAAACAACTTTTGAGGCATTTGGGGAAATTTGAATACTAATTTTATATTTGATATAAAGGAACTATTTTTAATTTAAAGTGTTACTTTTCAGAAATAAATATGAAGTATAGAAGTAAAAAAAAGAAAGTTAATAGAGGAACAATTGATAAATTTGGAAAAGAGATAAGAGGTCAGATTACTCAAGTCAGAAAACAGTTTAAATAGCAGTAAGAAATATTATAAACAATTAAAATGAGAATCAGAGAATAAGGATATTGAAACTTATGATTTTGTATATAAAATGCTTGAGACCATTAAAAATGACTGGGATATAGCCTGTGGGAGTTTGAATACAAAAAGAAGCACAGGTTGTCAAAGCTGAGGAAATTAAAAATTTATGAGGTTAGATGGATCAAACAAATGGGCACAGAAATTAAGCCAAGTAAGACAGTAATAGGACTTGAGTGGAGAGGAAGTTTTGGAAATTAATGTGGTGGAGGGTTGTTAGAAGGTAATATAGATGAATGGAAATATGCTAAAAGATGGAGTTTTTTTTACTAGGGTAGAGGAGCTATGATTTGGAATGGCAATGTGAAGCTAAAAACACACAAAGCCACTGTTAAATCCTGTGATCACTGAGCCTTTGAGAAAATGACCAGCCTCCACTTGAATGCATTTCAAGGGAAGCAATGTCTCTATAGAGAAAGTTGAATTTTAACTAAAGCAAAGAAATGGAGTGAATGTCCTGTGACGAGTTTCCCAGAATTCACAGTAGAAAGTTTTGGGAGGGAAGAAAATTTGATTCAGAAGTCAGGCACAGAGAAATGTGAAGATGAGAGAAGGGAAAGGATAAGTAACTAAAGGTTTTCCCCAAAAGAAAAAAATTATTTTGTAGTTGCCTATTGTCTTTCCTTGCTGTTCTTATATAGATACAACTAAAGGGCTTCCAAAATATCCTAATCATTCTCCATAGAGTTCAAAATAGTTATTTCTAAGGTCACCTCCAACAAGAATTAATTATTTGACTTAGGGCAGAGACCGAATGTAAATGAAAGCAAAACAGCCTCTGATGTTGTAGGAATGAAATAATTTCACTTTGAACAAAATTAGAATCTTTTCTACAAAGAAAACTGACCAATGTCAATTTTTAGGGTTAGTCATAAAATTTAGAAAAGGCACTTAGCTGTGCCCTTTTCAGTAAAAATCAAGTGCTGTCTTCAACAGGTGCACCTCCCAAGAGATCAGTAAAGTCAATGAGAAATCCAATATCTGTATGTTAGTAAAGATATGGGAAGCTTGGAGGAAGAAGATGGCGGCGATATAGGCAGACGCGTCCCAGGTCGTGTCCCAGAGCAAATGGAGTGAGCAGCTGAAACTAATAGCACCCACCCCGAGTTGGCGAAAGGGCTCAGCTGGTGAGACGGTTTGCAGCCGGGAAGAGCAGAACTCCCCTGGAAAGGTAAAAGGAACCCAGGGA
>NW_006297066.1:676047-678482 GCF_000327345.1 Myotis davidii | reverse complement strand
AAAAAAAGATATGGGAAGCTTGATAGGTCTTATGGGACTGAACCACTAGTTAAAGATTCTAAAACAGCCGTGGGCAAACTGTGGCCCGCGGGCGGATCCGGCCCATTTGAAATGAATAAAACTTAAAAAAAAAAAAAAAAAAAAAAAAAAAAAAAAGATATGGGAAGCTTGATAGGTCTTATGGGACTGAACCACTAGTTAAAGATTCTAAAACAGCCGTGGGCAAACTGTGGCCCGCGGGCGGATCCGGCCCATTTGAAATGAATAAAACTTAAAAAAAAAAAAAAAAAAAAGAAAGTACCCTTTTATGTAATGATGTTTACTTTGAATTTATATTAGTTCACACAAACACTCCATCCATGCTTTTGTTCCGGCCCTCCGGTCCAGTTTAAGAACCCATTGTGGCCCTCGAGTCAAAAAGTTTGCCCACCCCTGTTCTAAAACATAGTAAATGGAGTGTAGATGCCAAATATCTCAAGAGATCTTTCAGGAATCAAATGTGAAAGATGGAGACAAAGTTATAAAATTGCTGCTGGCCTAGACTTGAATTTCCAGAAGATGGGAAAGGAATATCATACAAAGAAGAAAAAAAGAATATTTGCACTTTTTGCAAAAGAACATGAAACTTGCTGAAGAAGGACCTTAAAATGTATAAATGAATGCATTTTGGAAAAAAAAATTTCCTTTTGGTATTGTAAAAACTCAATCTTTAATAGCTACTGTTATGACTGCCAAACCCTAATTTCAAAAATTGTTATTATTGCTATTTAAAAAAGATAATGGTTTAAGCACATTTAAATTAAGAGAAATTATTTTCAAATTTAATTTTATTAAGTACTCAAATTTGACTTTCGAATATGTATCTATGATCAGATATTGCTGTTTGTAGGTCCCATCATCCTAATGACTTCTTTATACCTGCTATGTGCTGCAATTTACACATACTAACGGTGGCTCCTCTTAGAATCCAATATGCCTCAGAATCCTCTTTTTCTCATCCATGGGTAATAAACTATAGTCCCCCTTTGTTAGAATCCTTAAAGAAGGAATATTGCTTACTTAAAGTAAAAGACCAACTTAAATGTAATCCTTTTGTCTCAGTAAATGGGCTCACCCTACAACTCTAAAGTATTAAGAAATTTAACACAGTTTAAAAGTGGGTAACACAGTGTGAGTCCAGACTTAACTAGATTTACAAACTGTGAAATCAGGGTGTTACAGAGTCTTAGTCACATCTTTCTAGAGGCAGCAACAATTGTACTGCATGTGGTTCTTTCAGATGTTCTGATCTAGTTTTCTATTATTGAGAGGTGATCCTTGAACCTGTAATAATGGCATATCTATTTCTTGTTCATATTCATGAGCAGCATTAAATAAGGTAAAATCTCCAACAAAGATATTCTAAAATGAACCCAGGCCGAAACCGGTTTGGCTCAGTGGATAGCGCGTCAGCCTGCAAACTGAAAGGTCCCAGGTTCGATTCCGGTCAAGGGCATGTACCTGGGCTGCGGGCACATCCCCAGTGGGGGGGTGTGCAGGAGGCAGCTGATCGATGTTTCTCTCTCATCGATGTTTCTGACTCTCTATCTCTCTCCCTTCCTCTCTGTAAAAAAAATCAATAAAATATTAAAAAATAAAAAATAAAAATAAAATGAACCCAGTCGTCACTGAAGTAATCACAGCAGGTCATCTGTGAAAATAAAAGACAGCAGGATTCTTGAGTCTTTTCCTCAGGATTTGTTGACATGAGAAAATTGCAGATAAAAAAAAAAATGAAGACATGGCAACTCACCATATTACTCCCTATTTCTCAATATGCAAATCCAAATTAGACTTAATCCAAAGGTTTTTGCAATGTTTATTGCACCATCTTCTCTATCCCTTGGCAATGATCTGCTTCATTTATTCAGTCAACAAGTATTTATTAAGGGCCTACTTGTTCTAGGCACAAGGGATCTAGCAGTACATGAGACAGAGGAGTTCTCTGCTCTCATAGACCAAATAATCTATGGGAGCAGATAATAATCAAATAAATATATCAGTGGTATGTACAACAGAAGAAACAGGGCTATGAGATAGTTAGTTCTGGGTGAGATGACTCTCCTCTACATTGTAGTCTCTCTGTGGAGGTCATCTATCTATAATAATAAAAGCATAATATGCTAATTAGACTGGACAGCCAAACGACCTTCTGGACATTCCTCTGGATGACCTTCCAGATGAAGCCAGGGCTGCAAGGGCTGAGGCAAACCGCCGTGGCTGCAAGGGCAAAGCCCCTTGCATGAATTTCATGCAGTGGGCCTCTAGTATATCTATGTAAAAGGCCTAGCTGGTTTGGCTCAGTGGATAGAGCATCAGCCTACAAACTGAAGGGTTAGGTATTCATTCTAGTCAAGGGCACATGCCTGGGTTGTGGGATCAATCCCCAGTAGGGG
>NW_006297066.1:669491-675789 GCF_000327345.1 Myotis davidii | reverse complement strand
CCGCCTCCCCTCCCCCCTGCTGGCCTGGCCCTGATCAGCCGTCGTGCGGGTGGCCAGTCGGACCCCACCCTTGCCCGAATTTGTGCACTGGGCCTCTAGTGTGAAAATAAGAAGTAACAATAGAAGAACTGTTGTAACAACATTCCAGGCAGAGGGAACAGTTAACACTAAAATCTAAAATAGTAGTCAGTTCAGAGACAGAAAAATATTATGTGATTTTATTTATATGCAGAATCTAAAGAACGAAATAAATGAACAAACAAAACAGAAACAGATTCATAGATACAAAGAACTGACTGATGGTTGCCAGGGAGAGGGGGATTGAAGAGCTGGGTCAAAAAGGTGAAGGGATTGAGAAGTAAAAATTGGCAATCATAAAATAGTCATGGGGATGTAAAGTGCAGCATAGGGAATATAGTTGATAATATTGTAATAACTAGGTATGGTGTCAAATGGGCACCAGGGGTGATCACTTCGTAAAGTATATGATTGTCTAACCACTATGCTGTATATCTGAAACTAACCTATAATAATAAAGAGCTAATACCTAATGGTCGGGACGCCCTCATGCGTAAGGACCGATCAACAGGAGGCTGTGTGCAGCAGGAGCCGGTGGGTGGGGACTTGCAGCGTTGGAGACATGCATGAGGCTGCATCCCGTTCCTCGGCCAGCACCCTGCATCCGTCCCTGACCACTGTGACTCTGAGCCAGTGAGGCTCGTCTCCAGGCCGCAGCCCCAGGTCCCTTTCCCCCACCCCAGGCCAAGAGCACAGCACCGGGCAGAGGTGCCCATGGGGCCAAGAACACAGCGTGAGGGGCCAGCGCAACCCCAGAAGGGGCAGCATGGGGGATCTGTGTTTATAATGCCAAGTTCCCCCACTTCCACCCCGGCCCGCGCATCCCTCCTCCCTCCCCTCAGCGGCCTGGCTCCTGCCTATGTGCATGCCATGCATGCTGGGCAGGCCTTACTGCACCAGGGAGTGAGCCATTGCAATCAGGACAGCCACTTCCTGGGGTGGGCAGTCAGGCCACGGTGATTCACGATGGCGAAGAGGCCTGCAGACCACCCGCAGCCCTTGGGCAACAGAGGCAGCCGACCAAGCCCGAGTCCAGCTTCGGTGGGGCCAGCAGGAGTCCGAGGCCACCCCAGCCCCCACAAGTCCCAGGCTGGACGGTGGCTCAGTGGTGGGCTGCATCTCCATACACAGTGCCTGAGGACAGCTGCGAGGGGCACAGGGCCTCACTGTGAGCTGCTGTGCCACCATTGCTGTTGCTGCTCAGTGGGAGCCCGGTGGCCTGGACCCGGGAGTGGGCATGCACAGATGGCTAAGCCTGAAAGCGCCATGCACCCTGCCCCGCCCCAGCCCAGCCCCTGCACCCGCATCCCCAGCCAGGGACCCAGCCCTGGGCTTCAAGGAGGGGGAGGAGGCTCACGGCTGCCTGTGCCCTAGGCCGCACCACCAGCACTGCCTGCTTGCTGGACTGGCAGGGACCAGAGCATTTCGTGTGAGCTGCTCTCGCACCTGGTGGTGGAACGAGGAGCAGGGAAGGGACCTCAGCCGGGGATCCTCCCAGAGCAGGGAAGGGGCCTGGCCTGGGCCAGGTGGGGAGCTTAGGAAGTCTGGCTGAGTAGGCGCCAGTTCATACAAACGCTTACTCTGCCATCTTCTTCCAGCTCTCCAAGCTAGCCCCCCTGCTCCACCTACCTGGGGGAATGGGCTCCAGGCGATCTCCCCAAGCACAGACTGTGGGCCTGGAGACTTGAGGAAGAGTCTCCAGGGGGCTGCTGCAAAACTACCAGGGCAGAGCTGCTTCGGTGTCTTGGTGAAGTTTGCAACCAACCCAAGGAGGAAACTGAGAGGGGAGAGGCCAGGAGCTGTGAATTCCCAGTGCTTTAGCCACTTGAAAATAGCCCTGCTTGGAATGTGAGGCAGCTGTACCTTCAGCTGAGAATTAGGGAGCTGAACCCCACTGTTGCTGGGCTCTGGTCGGTCCGGGGACCAAGTGTCCACTAGGAGAAGGAAAAATGGTGGGAGGGGCCAGGAGGAAGGGAGGACAATCGAAGGAAATGTGTCTAGACTTTCCCCAGCCCTCTCCCTCTTTCCGATGCCCTCAAAAGCCCTGGACCCGACCACAGTTTTGTCTCCACCTTTTAGTCCCCTGTTCGCCAATCACAGAGGAAAGAAATAAGGAAGGAATCCATGCTGCCTCCAGAAAGTCTCTATATACCTGATCAGCCAGTTGCCTCCCACAGAGGAGTGGGCCTAAGCCATCAGTAGGACATCCTGTGAGGGCTCCCAGACTATGAAGGGGGCAGGCCAGGCTGAGGGACCCCCTCAGTGCATGAATTTGCATGCACTGGGCCTCTAGTCTATATATGTAAAAGCCTAAGTGACCAGCCAACCAGCTGACCATTTGACTGTCTGACCAGTAGCTATGATATGCACTGACCACCAGGGGGCAGACACTCAAAGCAGGAGCTGCTGAGCAGCAATGACTTGGCAGCTGCAGTTCTTGGGTGATGTACCCAGAACCAGAGAGGAGGGAGCCCGATTCCAGAGTGCATCACCCGAGAATTGCCCTCTTGCAATCCGGGACCCCTTGGGGAATGTTGGAGAGCCAGTTTCAGCCTGATCCCTGCAGGCCAGAATGAGGAACCCTACTGATGCATGAATCCGTGCACTGGGCTTCTTGTCTCTATATATAAAACCCTAAGCGACCAGTTTACTGTTCAACCGGCTGACCATTTGACCAGTCACTATGACATACACTGACCACCAGGGGGCAGATGCTCAATACAGGAGCTGCCCCCTGGTGGTCAGTGCACTCCCACAGCAGGAACACTGCTCACCAGACGCCAGGCTCATGGCTGGCAAATGAAGGGGTGGCAGGTGCAGTGGGGTCAGGATAAGCAGGAGCAGTGCAGTGCCTGGCCTGGGCTCAGGCACCTCCCTGGCTGCCTGCAGCTTCCCGCACTACTACATCCCCCGAGGGATTCTCAATTGTGAGAGGGTGCAGGCCAGGCTGAGGGACCCCACTGGTGCATGAATCCAAGCACTGGGCCTCTAGAATCCTATCTAATAAAGAGGGAATATGCTAATTGACCCTCACACCATTGCAAAGATGGTGGCGCCCACAGCCAATAAGGAGGGAATATACTATTTGACTGCCATGTCCTCAAAGATGGCAGCACCCATAGCCACAAGATGGTGGTGCCCAGTCTCCTCAGGCCCACCAGGGCGGCAGGCGCACAGCGCAGGCAAGCCTCAGATGGTGGCTGCCCATGCACCCAGGGCCGCCCCATGCTCAGGTAACCAGGGCCAGCTGAGGCTTGCACTGCTGGCAGTGGCAGCAGTAGAGGTGTGATGGGGGCATCACCTTCCCCTGATTGCTGGGTTGCCTCCCACCCTTGAGAGCTCCCAGACTGTGAGAGAGGGCAGGCTGGGATGAGGGACCCCCTGATCCAGTGCATGAATTTTCATGCACCAGGCCTCTAGTAAAATAATATTGAGCCCTAGCTGGTTTGGCTCAATGGATAGAGTGTCTGCCTGTGGACTGAAGTGTCCTGGGTTTGATTCCAGCCAAGGGCATGTACCTTGGTTGCAGCTCGATCCCCCACCCCCATAGGGGCCACATGTAGGAGGCAACCAATCCATCATCTCTCTCTGTCTCTCCCCGTCCCTTCCACTCTCTAAAAAATCAATGGAAAAAATATCCACAGGTGAGGATTAAAAAAAACAACAAACAATAATTTTTAACACTGTGACACCATATACTTCTTTCCATTTTTATTGTGATATAGTTGACATATAACATCGTATTAGTTTTAGTTGTACACATAATGATTTCCTATATGTATCTATTGCAAAATGACTACCACAATAAGTTTAGTGAATATTCATCACCTCATTTACTAGTAGTTACAAAATTTTTTCTTGTGATGAGAAGTTTTAAGATCTTTCTTAACTTTCAAATATACAATACAGTATTATTACCTATAGTAACCATGCTTTACATTATGTCCTCAGGACTTATTTATCTTATAACTAGAAATTGGTACCTTTTGACTAACCTTTTTTCCATTTTTTCCAACCTCCATTCTTGCCTCTGGCAACCACTTATCTGTTCTCTGCATTGATGCATTTGGGTTCTTTTAGATTCCTCATACAGTATTTGTCTTTCTCTGTCTGACTCATTTAACTTAGACTAGTGCCCTCAAAGTTCATACATGTTATCACAACTGTCAGGATTTCCTTCTTTTTTATGGCTAATTAATATTCCATTGTATACATGTAGCACATTTTCTTTATTTATCCAACTTAGTTTCTGTGTCTTGACTATTGTAAATAATTCACTGTAGTGAATATGGGGTATAGATGTCTTTTCACGGAAGTGATTTAGCTTGGCCAGTGTGGCTCAGTGGTTGAGCATCAACCTATGAACCAGGAGGTCACAGTTCCATTCCTGGTCAGGGCACATGCCTGGGTTGTGGGCTTGGTCTCCAGTGTGGGGCGTAAAGGGAAAAGCTGATCAATGATTCTCTCTCATCATTGATGTTTCTATCTTTCTCTCCCTTCCCCTTCCTCTCTGAAATCAATAAAAATATATTTTTTAAAAAGTTTAAAAAAGAAAGTGATTTAATTTTGTTTATATATAAACCTAGAAGTGTAATTTCTTGGACATATGGCAGTTTTTAGTTTTTTAAGGAACCTTCACATTGTTTTCCATAGCAGCTACACCAATTTACATTCCAACCAACCATGCATTTTCTCCACATCCTCAATACTTATTAACTTTTATCTTTTGAATGGTAAGCCATTCTAACATCTATGAAATGATAATTTGTGCATGGGGATGGTAGGGGGAGGGGGTCCCTCAGCCCAGCCTGCTCCCCATCACAGTCTGGGAGCCCTCATAGGATGTCCCACTGTGGGAGGTGACCGGCCAATCAGATATATAGATACTTTCTAGAGGCAGCACGGACTCCTTCCTTATTTCTTTCCTCTGTGGTTGGAGAACAGGGGACTAAAAGGTGGAGACAGAACTGTGGCCTGGCCCGGGGCTTTTGAGGGCATCGGAAAGAGGGAGAAGGCTGGGGAAAGTCTCATTTCCTTGGATTGTCCTCCCTTCCTCTGGGCCCCTCCCTCCATTTTTCCTTCTCCTGGTGGATGCTTGGGCCTCTGACCAACCAGAGCCCAGCGACAGTGGGGTTCGACTCCCTAATTCTCAGCTGAAGGTACCGCTGCCTCACATTCCAAGCAGGGCTGTTTTCAAGTGACTAAAGTGCTAATCCACAGCTCCTGGCCTTTCCCTTCTCAGTTTCCTACTTGGGTTGGTTACAAAGTTCACCAAGACAGCAAAGCAGCTCTGCCCTGGTAGTTCTGCACTGGTCCCCAGCGGGCACTCTTCTTTGAGTCTTGGGGCCCACAGTCTTTGCTTGGGGAGGTCGCCTAGAGCCCATTCCCCCGGGTAGGTGGGGCAGGGGGGTTAGCTTGAAGAGCTGGAGGAAGATGGCAGAGTAACAGTTGGCATGAACCAGCGCCTACTCAGCCAGACTTCCTAAGCTCCCCACCGGTCCCAGGCCAGGCCCCTTCCCTGCTCCGCGAGGACCCCCGGCTGAGGTCCCCTCCCTGCACCCAGTGCCCTCCTCCCCATTCCACCACCAGGGGCAGGAGCAGCTCACCTGAGCTGCCCTGGCTATGAGCCTCCTCCCCCTGCCTGAAGCATGGGGCGGGGTTCGCAGCCAGCCGCAGAGGCAGGGTGTTGGGGGCCAGATGTAAGCTGGCAAGATCCTTGCACCTGAAGGGGCTAGCAAGGCTGGGACCCTTACCCACACAGTTTTCCCAGACTTGTTTGGGTAGTGATTATCAGTAGAATGGGAGTAACATTTGTAGAATGAAAACAGCCTTTCATAGCTTGCCAAGAAGTCTGTACCTATTTACTGAGATATGCTGTACTGAGAACTTGTCCTTCTGCTGTATCCCTCCCTTAGAGATTAAGAAGAACAAAGAATACATTCCTCTTGATAGACCTCCTATTCAGTGTGTTATGTATAAATAGTGTTGTGTGGCTAATAAAGTTGCTTCAGTTCATCAAGAGAACTGGGGTCCTCCCGACCCCACTTTCCTGTCTTTCTTTCTTTTCTCAATTCCCACCTCCCTGCCTCAGCCCGGCTCAACCCTGTCAGGCTGGCCCTGACAGAAGATGCTGTGCTACTTTCTTTAAAAATGGAGTAGCAACTCCCCAGGCAAGGACTCCAGGCAGCCTCTAAGCTGGAAAGGCAACTAAGTGGATTCC
>NW_006297066.1:668318-669204 GCF_000327345.1 Myotis davidii | reverse complement strand
AGTAATAAAGGAAATGGCAGAGGTCCCAAACAACCTGGACTATGCCCTAAATGTAAAAAAGGAAAACATTGGGCAAATGAGTGTAAATCTAAGACAGATATCCAAGGATATTCTTTGCCTCAACACCAGTCGAGAAACTACCAAAAGGGGCCAGCCCAGCCACGGCAAATAACAGGGGCATTGTCTATTTACCCTCCTGTCCCTGTGCTGTCTCAAGGCCAGCAGGCTACACAGCACCCAGCCCGCCCCAGAGAGCAAAATAGATACAAGAGCAACCCCCGGGAGTGCCGGGCTGGACCTTGGATCTATAGGAATAAGACATTCAGTCTGCCCTGGGCGCTGCCCTTGCCTGCTGAAATAAACAAAATATCATTAGATTTAAAATCTCCCACCTAGAGAAGAAATGATGATTTCCTTGCATTTCTGATACAGCTACAGCAAATGCCACCAGATCTGAAATTTGAAAATACGTCTGGGATTTCTGTACACGTGTAAAGAGAAAACTGGCTTGGAACTAAGGCGCGCAACGTCCGATTTTGGACAGTTAGATAGAGTTTCAAGCTGAAATCTCTTTACAAATATACAAAATAAAACCCAAGACTGATTATTTCCTAAGAAAGATGGCAAAATTCAACCCAAAGAAGAAGAAAAAAAAAGATGCTGGCTAGATTCTAGCAGCAGGATTGGCATTTCCATAATAAAGAACAGTTTTTAAATACTAATAAAGAATATTAAAAAGTTAATTTCAAGGCCGAAAAGGAAATTCAGTAAAATTGTCTCTGTTACAAAAATTTGCTAAAGAATATGCCTTAAAATAATAAATTAGATTTAAATCTCAAAAATTATTGAAATATATTAATTATAAAAATCTAAGTAGCCCAGGTAT
>NW_006297066.1:655724-665662 GCF_000327345.1 Myotis davidii | reverse complement strand
ACAGCAGCCCACAGCGAGGCCCCGCACCCCTGGTAGCCGCCTCTGGGCGCTGTGCATGGAGACACCGCCTGACGCTGTGCCACTGTCCAGCCCGGCACCTGCGAGGGCTGGGGTGGCCTCAGGGTCCTGCTGGCCCCGCCAAAGCTGGATTCGGGCTTGGCCAGCCGCCCCCATCCCAGCGCAACAGTCGGGAGTGGCCTCCGCCTCCGAGGCAGCATGTAGCTAGTGCTGGGCAAACCTGTGCGCAGC
Organism: Myotis davidii; assembly: GCF_000327345.1. Lineage (NCBI taxonomy): Eukaryota > Metazoa > Chordata > Mammalia > Chiroptera > Vespertilionidae > Myotis > Myotis davidii. Next base: position 665,413 of record NW_006297066.1, on the reverse strand, counting down.
TGGGCAGGCCTGTGCGCATCTGCGCTGGGAGCAGAAGTCCCTGCACCCATCCCCACCCACCAGCTCCTGCCTGGTCGTGACTCGGACACTGTAATAGACAAATTAGCATATTACCTCTTTATTATGTATAGATTTATCCCAGTACTGAATACCCTTCCTGTGTGTTCCTCAATTACAGGATACAACTGAGCAAGGCTTGATACTGTGAACTAGCAGTTCGCTAAATGATTGTTGGGTGGATTAAAAAGCTTATCATTTATTTTTATCAGGTGCTTAGAAACCATCTTTGCTTAAGAAAAGTACCTTATTCCAAAAGTATTCTTATCTTATTTCTTCTTGTGTTAAAAATCCCAGTTTCTAAGTAGCACTATTAAGCTTATTTTCAGTAATGAAACTGAGCTAATCAACTGATAATTACAGTTCAATATACTTTTAGAGGATATTTGTGTTTTCAAACAAAACACTTGTTAAGACAATGAAATTAATTTTAGTGATGGGATAACTAAGTATGTGTCAGCTAGATAAAGAATGGTGGAAAGGCATTACAAGTACAGGAAGTAACATGGTAAGAAAGCCCAAATGAATAAAATAGGTTGTTTTCAGAAATGTCAAAAAGTAGACCAGTATGGCCAAAGGGAAGGGAAGAGAAGGATGGTAATAATGATAACTACTATCAAAAGTAACTTTTAAATTATATGCTAGGCACTGCCATATGTGCTTTATGTGCCTCACCTCATTCAATGCTCACACAATCTTATCGCAGAAGTGCTATTCACATCTCTATTTTCAGATGGAGGAAACCAAAGCATAAAGAGGTTAAGTAACTTGCTTATATTCCCACCTGTAGTAAATGCAATATGATGCCAGAATATTATCAACTCCGGGCCTTGTGTATGTAGGAGGCTGAAGAATTTGACCTTTATCCTGAAATTGATGGGAGTCTGAGAGTTTTAAGCAGGAAAGCAACCTATCATGAGCAGATTTACAGTTTCAGAAAAATTCCTCTGGAGATTGGGTAGGAGAAAGAATTTGTGCAGTCTAGAGGCTGAGAAAGTAATAATCCAGGCAAAAAGCAAAGAGGTCCTAAGATCATGGTGGTACAATAGGAGAGAAAAAGAGTGCCAATGTATATGTAGGAAGTAAAATCAGAACCTTAGGTGATGAGGATAAAAGGGGCAGAGTTTAGAATGACTGGTATACTAGGTCATTGGGTGAGTGATTGTGTCTTCAGATAGGGAAAAATGGAGAGGGAATAAGAGATTTTAATTGTATTGAGAATAATTTGATTAGGCAACTTTTAGATATAAATGTCAAATACAGAACAGACCCTGTGGGTCCAGAGCCCAGCAGTTGTGTCTGAGCTGGGTATAAGGAGTTGGAGACACTGGGTCATAGGTGGTTGTTGAAAGAAAGCACTCATTTTAAACATGGAGACTTAATTTAAACATGGTCACCTATGAGAACATATGTGGACAAAAGAGCACAGAACAAAAAAATCAGGTTTTGAGCACTGGTGGCAGCATCACTGAGGTAAGACTGAAAAATATTGGAGAAGGCAGACAGCTAAGAAAGAGTGGTTTCACTCATACTAAGTCAAGTTTTAAGAATGGAGAGTGAGCAGCCATATTAGATGCCGCAATGAGGTCAAATAAAACTAGGACATAAATTGTCATTGAAATGGACAATTTGAAGACAAATTATGACTTCATGGAGAGGAGTTTTAGAGACTGAAATCAGATTACAACAAAAAGTGAATATGCAGAGAGGAAGTAAAGAAAGTAAGCATAGAACCACTAGTTGTGAAGCATGGCTTTAAAGGGAAGAAAAGTAGCGCGGGCATGAAAAGGAGAAAAAAGGCATTTGGGTGTGCAGATTTGTTTTGACCATACCTCTATACACAGAAAATACATTCTAAACCACCCGTTCTAGACTTTGCTGAACCTTCTATTGCCTTCAGAACATGAAAGGCCCTGATGAAATGGCAATATAAATAGGGACAAGGAGTCAAGATCAACTTGGAGAAATGTGTAGGTTTCACATAGCTTAGAGTTAGTTAGGGAAGGTAGCTGAGGTCTGCAATAGGACTGCTTTCCAGTGGGAACAGGGCCTCATATAACAAGCCTACATATATTAAGTCTACCTAAGTGGGGTAGACCATTCACTAAGGGCTCACCTTATAGGATTGCCTAACCACTCCAAAAACTCAGTAGTGATAAAACACCAGTGTCAGTGATCAGGTTAAGGACTCTAGCAGCCAGATCCAGCTGAAGAAACCTCCCCACACCCAGCATACTGCCCATGTGACCAAAATCTCCATTCCTCCCTTGTTGCTGCTGCTGAATGTTTTAATCACCTCTTATTTACCCTGTAGTTGAGAGTGGGATTCCTGCCAAACACAGGTCACTCAGCACTGGACCCATGAGAGGACAGCAGTTTATTAGTTACACATACTCACAGCCCATGGGAGGAGGATACAGCACACCATTCAAGGCCTCATTAGGTTGCACAGGAAGAGAGTAAACAAACAGGGATGCTGGAAGGCAGCTCTTGGAATATAAAGAGAGAAAAGAGATCCTGTGGGAAGATGAGATTGGCTTGTTGGCATAATTCTGGGCAGGCAGGGAACTGACTTCCCACTGCTTTGGGATAAGCAGCACTATGCCTGGTCCCCTTTATAAGGAGGGTTGGTTGGCTAGGGACTTTCTTCATAGAGCAGAATAGGGAGAATAATTTGGGATTAGGCCATTTGAGGTCCTCCCAATGCTACCAAATGGCAAAGCAGCACCTAATGTTGGGTCTCAATTTTAGGTCTTACGTCACAGGGGTGATGGGCCAGAGGACTCCTGAGAGTTAGATAGTTAGAGGCTATCTTAGTCCATTTGGGCTGCTATAACAAAATATAAGAGACTGGGTGGCTTATAAACAACAGAAATTTTATTTCTCACTTTCTGGAGGCTGGGAAATCCAAGATCAAGGCACTGGTGGATTTGTGTCTGGTAAGGACTGCTTCCTGATTCAGAGCTGACCATCTTCTCACTGTGTCCTCATATGGCAGAAGGGGGATAAGGAGCTCTCTGGAGTCACTTTTATAAGGTCACTAATTCCTTTCAAGAGCTCCTTCCTCATGACCTAATCACCACCTAAATGCCTAACTCCATCACATTAGGGGTTAGGATAACAACATATGAATTTGGGGGGACACAAACATTCAATCTTTCACAGAAGTGGATTAATGTAGGCAGAAAGTAGGCACTGAATCAAACAGTGACAGTTAATAACAATAAAACCTGCATTTGATTGAATATTTACTTGAAAGATCCTCAATTTTAAATCAGAAGCAACTGGAAAATTTACTGGTCTGGACTGTTTTTTGATGGACCAAATTTAGTTTTTCTGCTACTGAGCAGTAACAGAGCCTGCCAAAGGAAAGTATATGCTGTTATAAAAATAAAATGGGTTTTATGTTTCCACCAAGCTGATTACAGATATCCAATTCATACTCACCATGCTCACAGTTAAAAGTAGCAAAAAAGCCATAGAGAAGTTTAGGGTGCTTCCAGGAGAATGTGAAAGACCACCTGTCAAGAAGCCTCACAGGTGACATTACTTTTGATGAATTTAGCAAGGCCCCCAGTCTGGCTCTCAGCCCTGTCAATTTTTCAGAGCTGAAAAGCCTCAGGAAATATGATTCATGGCAATCTGTTCACAAGAGGCCTAAGTAATTTACAGTGTGAGATAATCAATCCTGGTTTCTGGAATCCATGTATTCTCTATCCCTGTATTCCTTCTCTGGAATTAGGGGACTCAGGAAGGTAAACTAATAATCCATTATTGGTGAGTTGGGGTTTGGGGGAGTAATATTTCATTAGTTTGTGAAATGATTAACCATCTCTACTTCACTTACAGAGATACTTTTCCAGTGACTAGAAAGTGCATCTTGGCCATGGTTGGTATTTCTGTATTGTGTTGAATAAACACCTCCCAGATCTGTCTGAATTCTTCCTTTCTTTAAGCTTCACACTGACCCAGGCTGGGATCAGTGTGCATTGTATGGGTGTCCTTAACATGCCCTGACCATATAAAGACCAGAGTGTATTTTGATTAACTGTTTGCTAGTAACTCCCTTATCACTGTAAAACCTTTAGGGCAGGAGAATAGTGCTGTCATCTTCTTTATCTTACTTCCATTGTTGATTCCAGACTAATCCACTCAGGCAAAACCCCCTCTTCCATTTCCTGCATCGACCTTCAAGTTATTCTCTTCATGAGAATGTTTTAGCCTCTGGCTCTAGGTCTTCCTCTCTTCTTCTGGTCCTGCTTTACTCTGAGGAACTTCAACTGCTCTGTGACTGATGAATGAAAGGTCTTCACTTCCAATTGCACCCCACATCCCTTCAACCCACTTTCTTCACCACACCATGGACTTCCCCATCATCTGGAACTGCTCTTCCAACTGGAAGAAAGGACTGACCTGAGTGAAAGGCCAACCTGGCAGCAGGGCTGAGTTTGAAGGGACCAACTGTTAAGTTGAATTGGAAAGCAGGTTTACTGAAGAAGAAATTAAACATGACAGCTGAGGGTATTGACCCAGTCACCCTGTTAACATCGATATTACCTTGGAGAAACTCTCTGAGGACTTATATCATGTGCTTTGAATAACACCATGGCTGGGTGGTGAATGCTGGAGGTGTAAATTTGTTCTTAGATATCCTTTAAAGGGGTTCTTCAAAAGTGACATGCAAAAAGTAGATTTTGGTCCGATATATGAATGTGTTAATTCGCTAGGGCTGCCATAACAAAGTACCACAGATTGGATGCATAAACAATAGAAATTTATTTGTTACAGGTCTGGAGGTTAGATATCCAAGATGAAGGTGCCATCAGGGTGGGGTTTCCTCTGAGGGCCAAAAATAAAGGTATTTTTGTTCCAGGCTTTTCATATTACAAATGGCTGCTATCTCACTGCCTTTTCACCTGGTCATTTCTCTAAAAGTGTGTCCTGGTGTTTCTTATTATTACAAGTCCACTCATCAGATGAGGGCCCCATCTTATTTAACTGAGTCATCTCTTTAAAGAGCTTAACTCTAAATATGGCTATAGTATGAGGTACTAGGGTTTTGGACTTCAGCATATGAATTTGCCTTGGGGAAGGACACAATTCAATCTATAACAATGAACAAAGTTAAAACAGAGTAAGTGCTGAATAATTATTTGTTGAATGAGTTTTCCTCCCACAAATTATTTATATTCTTTTTTAGTTTTTCTAAGCCATGAATTAACATAAGATTTTATACAACAGAGTGGGACTCTGTTGTGAATATACTCTTCAGAAACAAATTTCTCAATGAAAGTTTTGATAGAATAAAGTAAAAAATATTAATTAGGATTGAAGGCTTAATATTTTGGGGGTAAATATTGATATTACATATCAAGAATTACTTTACATTGATCTAATAAGTAAATATTGTTAAAATAATTTTTAAAGATAGAAAAAAATCATCACTCTCATACAGATATAAAACAAACATGTGTTAAAGATCTCATTTAACTAATTGATCAATGAGCTTAAAAGCAATTCAAAGAAGTATAAAAAACACACAAAACAAACAAACAAACACAAACCAAATAGAGCAACAGACACATTTCTAGATCAGGACTACTGAAATAAATTTAGAAATTAAAACTATTTTTTTTCCCTTAAGTGGAAAGGCTGGTCCCTCCATCAAACAGAGTTTACTTGCATGTCTAGAGACAAGAATTATTTGCAGAACTGTCAACTGACTTACAGAACAGGAAAAAATATCTCCCATAGAATCAGAATCAAGTACATGAAAGAAAGCACTATAGACAATGCACAGTTTTCGATGGAAGCACAAATTTTTCCTTACAGTCTCAAAGACTGAAATTTTGATACTCCAAATTAAATAATATTATAATAATAAATTGTTAAAATATATTCAGAAAGATTCTGATTGATGAATTTCAGGCATCATGTTGATAGAGATTTTGGTGTTGTGGGAAGAAGCTTTCTCACACTAAACTCCATCATATGGTATATAAAACCACCTATAGGCCATCTACCACTTACTCAGTTTACTCAAGGAGATTATTATAGTACTGAGTTAGCATTATTGAAAACGAATTTGTAGACCTCTTATTTTGATTAGAATTTTGGTAGAGGATTTATTAGCTGGAAAACAGTGCCTTAACAGATAAAAACCTATATGATAGCTTTGCTACTCTTTTTCTATAAATAAATTCCTTCTGGAGTTCAACCTAATGGATGCATGCTAAAAAAACAAACAAACAAAAAACAACAAAAAAACCCCCACATATTTCAAAACACCCAAATGCCCTTATCTTGAAGATATCCTTGTGGAAGATAATATTTTTCAATTACTTTCCTGGTTTTGGTCTCTTGATCAGAAATTAAAACACTAAAAATTATTGTATTTTAAGTTGCTTTCCAGTTTTGTTTTTAATTGTTTCTCTTGAAACTTATTTTGGTAAATTAAAATCAGTTACACTATCAATACAGATTAAAACATTTAATAATCTGACCCCTGATTGGTCTATAGTAGTGAAACTTTGCTCTAATACTTTTACATCACAAGGACTGTGAATAAATTATATCTTAGGTGTCTGATAGGTCAGATAGATTACCTTCTTCCTTTAGTGCTGAACATGTTAGCTTGATTTGTGCATCATCAGTTATCAGCAAAGGTACCTGATCATTAGCAGGGCCTCATGTACATTGAAAGTCAGCACTCCATTTCCCAGGCTCTGGGTAACTTGAAAACACATTTAATTGAAGAGTTAAGGCAGTACAGGCAGCTTAAAATACTTACTCTACCACCATCAACACTAACTATCACAGGCAGTCTTACTACAGAATGGCAAATACACATCAATATACCATCATTCAACATTGATAATTCAACACAGTATTTTCTCTGCTGACCCAGAAATAGCCTTAGAATCCTCAAGACAGTGCTCAGGGCAGACACTACTAATGAATCAAGTTGGCATGCAATTTAGAAATTATTTATAATATTTGCTCCATCTCCTGTTTTTGAATTTCAGTCTCCATAAATATCATGAAATATGCAATGACAGACAGAATCAAATATTGTTCTTCCAAAAGTCACAGAATGAGAACTTTCAGACAGAGCTCAGCCTACTGCAGCCAGATTTTGTTTGGCCTAATTCAAGTGGTTTTTTTTTTTTTAAATTATTGGTTGCCAACATTAAAACATCAGGAAATTTGATTCAAATACTCTGATCTCTGTCTTTTCTTTAAAAATCATATTTGGACTCTGTCCAAGTAGCTCAGTTGGTTAGAGCATCATCCCAATATGCAAAGATTGCAGGTTCGATCCCCAGTCAGGGTACATAAAAGAATCAACCAATAAATGGAACAACAGATTGATGTTTCTCTGTCTCTTTCTCTCTCCCCTCTCATTCTCTCTCATCAATGAATAAAAATTTGGAAAAAATCCTATTTGAGAACACTGGCCTTTTATTGGCACATTGCCACAACTGCCTGGACCTGAGAACTGGCTCTCCCCTAAAGCTATGCAAGCTCAACAGTCTGATGTGAATCCCACTCATTCTGGCTCATTTACATGATGTACTTTAAATGGACACACCTTTGTTGTCCTACTATGATGTTCCCTAGGTCTTTCACTCTGTTTGATCCTATGAAATTTTCAGGCTAGGAAGTATGGGGGTAGGATATGTAGGTCCCCTTTGAGGTGCTAAGGCAGCTTTGGAGATAAATAATGAGCAATGGGAACGCCTGTAAGTTATCTCCTTCTCCTGTGGTTCAGGTCAACGAAGTAGGGCATGCATTTCTCAGCTAGCTCTGGAGTCCAGAAGGCAAATCCCCTCAGGTGCTGACCAATTTCATTTTGGTGAGATTGGTATGAGGTCTGCAGCCTTGCAGCTGCCAATGAGACATCACCTCTAAGTAATTAAAGACACGACAGTTGGTAGGGAGGAAGAAAAAATCCCCAATGTGTTTTCTTTTAGTCTATACATTTAGAAAAGAAAAAAAAAAGATATGAAATGGTTGTTCTTTGAAGAAACTGGCCTAAACTACAACAAAAGTTGAAATTTCCAAACCCCTCTGTGTACTAAGGAGTTCTTAAGACAGCTCAGCAAACTCAGATACAGTAAGCTTAAGAAAATGATAAGCCTTATACCTAAATCTTATATCAGAATTTTCTTGATTTGAAGAAAATATTAGTCATGGGAGATCTAACTGATGTAGTTGTTGGCTTCTTATCTTTGGCCCCTTGCTGTTCTAACACTCCAGGCATGCATGATTTCAGGGTTCCTTTGCTGCATTTCTTTCTTCGTTTAGGGCTTTCTATGATGTCTCTGAGTTATCCCACTGACCTCCCCATCTTCCCTTTCCTCTTTAATGTCTCTCCTTTGTTCTTAAAGCTATCTAATAGATATGTTTAGCTTCCTCATTTTGTTTAGAGTGGGTGTTCCTTCAACTAGCTGGATAAGTGAAGAAGGTTTTGTCTGTTGTTTACTGATGTATCCCAGACGGAGACAGGTACATATTAAACACTCAACAATTGTTTATTGACTGGGGTGAAAACTACTTGGGTGCAATACCTGCATAGCACCAGGTCTCATAGACTATGCGAAGTTGTGTCAGGTTTCCCAGACCCCATGAATTTTTTAAAAGCTGGGGGCAGGGATGATAGAGTATAATATCTGCAATCTCTCAAATTTCATTATTGAAAAACTGCAAGAATGTAATATTAGGAGGAAGATGTAAATTCTCATGCAATTTTCAAGCAAACGATTTAGAAAGATGACTATAAGTTACGCAAATGTAAGAAAATTTCAAAATAGAGATGTGGGTCAAAGGTGCTTGCATTGCTTTGAGGAGGAGAATGTAAATGACACAATGGTCCATTTTCTCTGCTTAAAGGAGAGAGGGGGGGGCTCTTTTTGTGAAAGACAAATTAAATATAAAACAAATCAAAACATGGAGGTGGCCCATTTTAACCTCTGGAACAGGGTCTATATTTTATAGTCACTCAAACTATTTTCTGTAGTTTTTTTAAAAATCTTTATTGTTGAGATTATTCTAGATATCCCCCTTTGTCTGTATCCATAGCTAATGCATATATGCATATAAGGTCTTTGGTTAATCTCTTACTGCCCATCCCACCCCCATTCCCTCTGAGATTTATCATCTGTTTTATGTTTCCATGCCTCTGATGCTATTTTATTCATCAGTTAATTTTGTTCATTAGATGCCTTATTTGTTTATTTTTATTTTTAGATTCAATTATTGATACATATGGATTTATTGCCATTTTATTGCTCATATTTCTTCCTCTTCTTCTTTTTCTTCTTCCTCCTCCTCCTCTTTCTTCTTCTCCTCCACTTCTTCCTTTTTGTAAAAAATACCCTTCAACATTTCATATAATACTAGAGGCCCAATGCATGAAATTCATGTAAGGGGCTCAGCCCTCACAGCCTTGGCTGCCTTGGCTGGCCCTCACAGCCTCGGCCAGCCCTCTCAGCCTCTCACAGCCTCGGCAGCCCTCACAGCCCGGGGTTTGTCTGGAAGGTTGTCTGAATGGTCATTCTGCTGTTCAGTCTAATTAGCATATTACCTCTTTATTATATAGGATTGGTTCAGTGGTGATTAAGTCTTTTAGG
>NW_006297066.1:648502-653844 GCF_000327345.1 Myotis davidii | reverse complement strand
TATGATATCTTTGCTGGGTAGACTAATCTTAGTTGCCTGTCCTTGCTATTCATCACTTTGAATATTTCTTGCCACTCTCTTCTGGCCTGCATGGTTTCTGTTGAGCAATCAGCTGACAGTCGTATGGGCACTCCCTTGTAGGTAACTAACTGCCTTTCTCTTGCTGCTTTTAAGATTCTCTCTTTGTCTTTTGCTCTTGGCATTTTAATTATGCTGTGTCTTGGTGTGGGCCTCTTTGGGTTCCTTTTGTCTGGGATTCTCTGCACTTCCTGGACTTGTAAGTCTATTTCTTTCACCAGGTAGGGGGATGTTTTCTCTCATTACCTCTTCAAATAGGTTTTCAATATCTTGCTCTCTCTCTTCTCCTTCTGACATCCCAATAATGCAAATGTACTCTTGAAGTTGTCCCAGAGGCTCCTTATGCTATCTTCATATTTTTGGATTCTTTTTACTTTTTGCTCTTCTGATTGGGTGTTTTTTGCTTCCTAATATTTCAAATCACTGATTTTATTCTTGGTGTCCTCTACTGTACTGTTGATTCCCTATAAATTATTCTTCATTTCAGTTAGTGTATGCTTAATTTCTGACTGGTGCTTTTTCATGTCCTTGATGTTCTCACTCAGATCATTAAAATTCTAACTAAGTTCCTTGCAGCTCTCATTAAGATCATTGACCATCCTTATAACCATTGTTGTGAACTCTGTACCTAGTAATTGTTTTCTTCCATTTCATTTAGTTATTTTCTGGAGATTTCTTCTGTTCTTTCATTTGTGACATATTTCTTTATTTACACATGTTGGCTGCTTCCCTGTGTTTTTTTCTATGTATTAGATAGAGCTTCTATGTGTCCTGGAATTGTTAGAGTGGCCTTGTGTAGTAGGTGTCCTGTAGGGCCCAATGGATCAGCCTCCCCATTCACCTGAGCTTGGCACTGTAGCTGTAACCCTGTGTGGGCTGTGTGCAAAGTATTGTTATAGTTCAGCCTTGATTGCTGTTAGCATCACTGGGAGGATTTGACCTGTGAAGACCAGCTGCGACTATAGTGGGTGAGCTGCTGTGCAGGAGACACCCCTATGGAGCAAGATTTGCTTCAGTGGTGCTTTGGTGCTCATTGAGTCTGCCCCTTGATTGTGTGGATGTGTAGAGTTGTAAGCTAGTATTGTCTGAAGCTTTCCATCGAGTGCAGTGGCTCTGGGGTCTCCTGGGAGGTGCAATGTCAGCCACTGCCTGTGCCCTACCTGGGGCCACCTAGCAGGAGCTACAGAATGATCTGAAGATGGCTGCTACTAGTGTTGGGCTTGGAAGTGCCCAGGTGAGGCCAAGCTGTGAAGCAAGGCAGTCTACTGCTAGTGCCAAGTCTTGAGCCTCTTATTGATATGTATGAGACATGCTGACACCAGCTGCTGCTTGTTTGTGAGATTTTAGTAAAGTCTGAAGCCTGAGCCAGGATAGACCATTCATATGGAAAAGCCACTGCAATCAACTTGGTGGGGCTGCAAATTAGATGGGCAGGATCTCAGGGAATCACCAGGGTGGAATGAATAGTGTGAGCCAGCTGGATGGAAACTCAGATATGGCTGCCAGTCAACTCTGTGACGGGAGAGGTCTCAGCATAGGAACACTGAACCCTGTGAGCACCCCTGTCTGAGAGAAAACTGCCTCTGAGTTTTTGTCCCGATGCCAGATATTCCAGTTTCTTTCCATATATCCCTGGATCCCCTCAAGCCACTACCCCAATGCTGGAGCTCAGAGGGAGTGCATTGGAGTAAGTCTGTGTGCAGGCCCTTTAATAGGAACTGCCTGGGTTTCCAGCAGCCTCCATGTCACTCAGCCAAAATCCCTGCTGATTTTTATAGCCCAAAGTTATCTTCCTAGCTCAGCAACCCTGGGACGAAGGTATGGTATGGGGCTGGGACCTCCTTCCTCCTTCCCCCAACACACACAGCTGAGATATTCCTTCTTATTTAAAAAACAAAAAAAACAAAAACAAAACACCACACATGGCTGTCGGAACAGCCCATTCAGCACCTCCACCCCTCCTACCAATCTCAATGTGATATTTTCTCTAACAGTAGGATTTCCATTCAGCCAGATTGCAGGAGCTTCAGAATGATGGTTGTTCTGTATTTTAGTTGCAATTTTGATGTGATTGTGGGAGGTGATGAGTACTGCGTTTACCTATATTGCATCTTGGTTCTCTATTTTCTGTAGTTTTAATGGAGCTAAAAGCCATTCATTGACAAGACAAAACACATTTTACTTTTACTGCTTACATGGCCAAATAGCTGGGGCTTAAAGCTGCACCATTGGTTAGGCTAAAGCTGTGGTTGTCAAACTGCGGCTCGCGAGCCACATGCGGCTCTTTGGCCCCTTGAGTGTGGCTCTTCCTAAGCCTTAGGAGTACCCTAATTAAGTTAATAACAATGTACCTACCTACATAGTTTAAGTTTAAAAAATTTGGCTCTCAAAGAAATTTCAGTCACTGTACTGTTGATATTTGGCTCTGTTGACTAATGAGTTTGCCGACCACTGGTAAAGGATGAACTCTAACTTGGTAAAAAATGTTGCTTACCTTCAATAAATACAGCTCCCAGCATGAAGGCAAGGGGCAGCAATTGTACTGGGCTCTAGCTAAGAAAAGTTGCTAAGGTGAAAAATATTGCCACTAGTTAGTTTACTCAGAAATCCTACTTGGGGAGATCTCTGAACATTAGTTATTTTATAGTATAGGTCATTATCATTTAGTCCAAACCTTAAGTACTTGGCTTTTGGAAGAATGAAAAATGCTACTAAGATGATATGTCCATATATTTTAATACACTGTTCAGTGATCATCATAAGAGGTTAACAAGAAAAAAATAAGTGTGGCTATTAAAAGAAATTACTGAGTTTTGGTGGTATAAGCCTATGGCATTCTGGAAAGATGACACAGTTGAGGAAGAATATCATAACATCAAATTATTCCTTATTTCCTTAAACAGTAAAAAAAAAAATGTGCCTTAGCTACTTGACCATAAAAGGAAATAATAAAAAGGGAATATAAAAGAATCTACTAATTTAACTTTAAAAAAATAATAACATATTTTCAAACTTTATGATCAATGAATAGGTATTGCAACATCAAACTAAGAGAGTCAACCTGGAGAAGAAACTTGTGATGCCTGAAATAAAAAGAATGACCTGCACATATAAATGAGCTGATGTTCATTATTCTTGAGAAGAAATAAAAGTGAAAATAAGGACTGCAGAAAAGTAAGTAGTTATGACAATAAAAGACAAGTTCTAAACCAGTTAATACTACAGATAAACTACACACACTTCAGAAGGCATTACGAGAAGTAATAAACCAACTAAAAAAAGCTAATCAGAACAATGTGTCCCATTGTGGATAAAACATATAATTAACAACACAAGGGGAAAGGACAGGCCAAGTAAATAGTTTAAGAAAATTTAGCCGACAAATATTAAATATAGCTAAGAAAATTAAAAAATTCTATGATATAGGAAATTTCATTTGAAGAATAATTAAACATTTTTTTCTTGACCTGGAAGATCATCACATTAAAAGAGTAGCTGGACTCTTGAAACTATCATCAAAGACAATAAAAATTCATTTGGCTATATTTACTGAAATATAGTAAAATAATTATTAAAAGAAGACTAACAGAAACTTAATGTGGTTCATATAACTGATTCAAGTTTGTTACTTAAAAATATTTTTCTGCCAATTTTATATGTGAGTTTATGAATACTCAGACTCCTTGTGAAAAATTGTCAAGAGTGAAAGAAATTTTAGAATGTTAATTACCCAGAGAGTAATGGCATGCAGCCTTTTGTGTGTGAGAAGCTACAGAAACCAAAAATTGGAGAGGAAAAGTTTAGAGCAAAAGATTTTTAAAAATATTCCTGAAGCATTCTTTCCTGCAATTTAAAAATCACAGTGTGCAGTGAGAGAAAATTTTATTGATAGTGGGTTGTGTTAATGAATAGTTTGCAACCATACCAAAAATTAAAAAAAAGATGAAGAATATCTGGTTTTGACACAAGAAAAAAATGAGCATTAAATAATCATTAAAAGTACACACTTTGCTAATTATTAATATGTAAATTAAGTTTTGAGATACAATTAAATTGGCAAGATATATAGCTCATTGTTTCAAAAGCATATGTATATGTAGGTCAATGATAATCAGAAGCATATAGCAACATAATTTAATTAATTTAGGTTTTTAATTCATATGTGTGCATATATAAACACACATAAACAGAAAGAGAGATTTTCTGGTTAGAAAATAAGTAAACATCAACGCTTTAACAACATTATTAGTTCTACTCTGGAAGTATTTATTTTTCCTTGGCACTTTTTTTATATCTTTCTTTATGTATCAGATATTATCCTGAAAGTGATACTACAGAAAAAGAAGACAAGAAATACTGATGAAAATATCACAGAGCTCTAAAATAACTTCAGAACCGTTTGGGCTATGGCCATGCTGGCTGGACTTCAGAAAATGTCTTCCTGAGGCAAATGTCTCTGAGATGCTCCAGGAAGAACTATTAAAATTGTTTAAAGTCAGACCCTTGAAAGTCACCCTAGTGATGAATTTTATCTTTCCTTGGAAAACATGCTTGTGAAGGGATTTTATAGGTGGTAGCAGACTTAGAAACTTTATGGTTGTAAAACAATAATCCAAATTTTAGCTTTTGATGATTTGTAAGTGGTGACAAATTTGAAGAGGGTATTGTAAAACAAAATGGAATTGAATAGTTTTATATATTATACTACATTTCATGGAGGGGACCTAATAAATGGAATTGATCAGAGCCATTCTGAAGAATTCCTACTCACTGTTCTGACAGTACCTGCTAAATGTTTACAGTTTTGAGTTCATATATGACTTTGTGAATTTAATATCTTGCAAAAGATCTTTTATAGTTTTAGAGTTAGACTGAGAAAATCAGCTATTTTCATTGCAAAAAATATGTATTATTTTTTCTAAATTTGTGTCAGTTACAGAAAACACAGTAAAAGTGTCATTTTTTTAAAAAGAAGAAATGATAAGGTTATGTTACAACAGAAAAAATAGAATATATGTCCTTAAAATGATGATGATATTGTTACTAAAAAATAAAGCAGTGCACAAAATTTCTAAATAAAAACAGCAAACCCCACAAGACTCATAATCATCATGAAAATGTACCTGCTATACTTTAATACAACTTTGATTTTGTATCCTTCCTTCAACTTGCAATGAGGATGCTCATATAGGTAGAAGATATACTTAGGGAAGAAAATAAGACTTTCTGTAGATATCCTGAGGTAGAAGAAGCTGAAAGGGAAA
>NW_006297066.1:647395-648439 GCF_000327345.1 Myotis davidii | reverse complement strand
TGAAAAAAAGATTTATAGTTGTAGATTACATTTTTTAATTTAAAGGAGCTATCAAAACCATAGAGAAAATATAGCAATTATTGGTCCAAAGATATTTAAAAGGAAATCTTGAGTCATAAAAAAGAGAAGATTCATAGAGAAATATATGTAGTATCAAGTTATAAGATGAATTTGTCTACACTGTCAGTAAGAGCATATGAGAATTGTGTGAAATATGCAAATTATACTGGAATTTAAAAACTGAAAATGTTAAAGTTGAAATAACATAAAAAGAAAAGCCAATGTGAACTGTTGCATGATATGATGAATGATAGAGCTGTGAGTCTTTGTTTTAGCACCAGAAGTAGCTTCAAATTCACTGTCATTTATAACTTGCATTGGTAGTGTTTTGGGTACAATAACCTGATTCTTTTCTCATGGAACAAGGGGCTTGTACTAGAATCCAAGGCCTCACTCTCTGCATTAGCTGAGACGTATGATCCTGTCCTTGTTGAATTTTAGTTTTTAATCTATAAAATGAAGGAGTAGGGATATATGATTTCTAAGGTTCTTCGTGGGTGTGATTCTGTGTGTCTTATCCTTAGTTTACTTGTCCATGTTTATTTAAGGTTTGTTAAAGAGAACTGATGTGTACATGTGGATTTTGTTCATGAAACCAATAAAAGGACCCTCAAAAAGAAGGCTCGCATTGCCTTCTGAACAATGGTTCAAGTGTTTTAAATATGGGTATAGGGTTGTTATTATAATCACAGAGATAAATTCTGGGTACTCTTAATGGCACAATAATTAATATAACTGTTAGATTTGTAAACTTCTTCACATCCACCAGCTTAAATCTTTCTAAATCCTTAACACTAGATTGCCCAAGGAAGTCATTTTGACTGCTTTTTAATTTCAATTAGAAAAACAATAATGTATATAATGACAGAATTTCTTAGAATTTTGTGACTTTTTATACAACATATAAATGCATTTATTAATAATTGTAGTTACCTCCCCCTCCTTCATTTCCAGTATATATATGTATATGTGTTATACCTATAT
>NW_006297066.1:637956-646949 GCF_000327345.1 Myotis davidii | reverse complement strand
GACCAGTTCGTCTCTGTATTGAAATACCAGTTTTCAGTTTTTTTCGATTACCGTCACATGATAACATACAAGTACATGATAAATTGTCGATACTTGATAAGTTGCAGTTGCTCAATAAGCTAAACTAGTACTTGTTATTCGAATCTTTATGCAGTGATATTTGTTCTAATAAGTTGTTTATTTTATTTCTTTTGTGCCCTAAATTCATGAAAGAAATGTCGAATAGCTTGTTATATAACTGTAAATAATATAAAAATATTAAAAATTAATTTTAAACAAATTTCTTTACACATTAGTTATTCTTTCACAATGCAGTCATTTTGACGGCTTTTGGGCAATATAGGTATATACTAAATTTCAGTCTTTCTAGTGTTAAGCATGGTTAGTCTTTACTGGTGGGGATCCCAGCTTCAACGTCTTTTCAGAGGGAAGGTGGCGGGGGAGAGGGGGTGGAGAGATTAACCAGGAAATTTATATACATATGTGCTAGCCCATGGACACAGACAATAGTGTGGTAAAGACCTGGGAAGGGCGGGTGCAGGGTAAGGGGGGTCAATAGGAAAAACCCCCAAAGGGGACATCTGTAATACTTTCAACAATAAAGATAAATTTTAAAAAATCAAAACTGTACACTTTGCAGCCATGAATTGAGTTATCTGTATAGAAACTAAAACCAAAACACTATACTTGTTTTCATCACTCAGATATTTTAAAATGAGTCAAGCTTCATAAGAAGTTTCTTTCATTTATTCTTGATTCTTGAAGCTCCATCAAACTACTCTATTCTTGTTGGCTTACTGTTGCTTCCAAATTTGTGTTGATTTGCTTTTCTTGTCTTATGGCTACAGTCACTGATATCCTGTAAAACTCATACATAAAGGAAGTCTGTTGACTTCCTTGTCCTCTTTTTTTTTTCAATGTCTCCCCATTCACAATACAGACCAGGCAAAGAGCCTGAGCTGAGGTGTATATGGGGTAAGTTTACTCTGCCTCCTATTTCTGTACAGTCAGTGTAAGAACACAGCCTGTGGTAAGCACCAGGAGGCCGACTTCCTTGTCCTCTTATAACAACTTCAAAACTGTCTTTTCTGATGATCTTATCCTCCTTCATTCCCAATGGAGAATCTCTTTAGCAAGAAGATTAGTGGCTGAATCTGGTCTTCATGAAAATATGAAGAAGGCAATTTAAATTCAAACAGTTAGAAGTTATGGTTTAGATCATTATAAAAGTTAGACTAGGAGTTTGACTAGATCAGAAGTGGGGAACCTTTTTTCTAGCCAAGGACCATTTGGATATTTATAACATCATTCGCAGGCCATACAAAATTATTATCAATTTAAAAATTAGCCTGCTATATTTGGTCAAACATTTAATTATCTCATCCCTAATGCCTTAGCAGGGCCAGACCAAATGATTTCATGAGCCTTATAGGGCCTGAGGGCCAGATGTTCCCCACCCCTGGACTAGATCTTAATGTTAGCTTAAATTATGTGCTTATCAGTGTACAAAAAGGAGAATCATGTTAGATTTTTAGGGAAACAATTTCTTCTGGCATTGGGTTCTGAAATTTCTTGAGTGTGACATCACATTGAAAAAAATGTCTCTAAGAGCCATATATTTTTGGGTCTATTATTCCCTCAGTACAAGCTCACATGGAACTCACAGAAAGAATTTCTGGGGAGCAAGACAAATACAAGCACATGAAATTTTCTATGATCATAAATGACCTAATCTACAGAG
Organism: Myotis davidii; assembly: GCF_000327345.1. Taxonomy (NCBI): domain Eukaryota; kingdom Metazoa; phylum Chordata; class Mammalia; order Chiroptera; family Vespertilionidae; genus Myotis; species Myotis davidii. The sequence goes on along the minus strand of NW_006297066.1, from coordinate 645,208 downwards.
AAATAAAAAGTCTATCCTTCAAGCAGTCTTCTGTATTATTTTTCTCAACTAGAGTTTTGCCATACATTGGATAGCAAACTGTTTGAGATTACTTGGGTAAATACTTGTGATTCCCAAATATTGTGAAGAGGATACAACACTTCTTTATCTTTTGTTTAAGATATATTTTATTGATTTTTTACAGAGAGGAAGAGAGAGAGACAGAGAGTCAGAAACATCGATGAGAGAGAAACACCTATCAGCTGCCTCCTGCACATCTCCTACTGGGGATGTGCCCGCCACCCAGGTACATGCCCTTGACTGGAATCGAACCTGGGACCTTTCAGTCCGCAGGCTGACACTCTATCCAGTGAGCCAAACCGGTTTTGGCAACACTACTTTATCTTAATCTACTTTCTTTCCTACTGCAGGAGCTGCCAGCTCTATCTCAAAGTTTTTCTGAAAAACTTGTTCCCTGGCCTTAATCTATGTACCTCTTCTCTTTATATTCTTTTCTCTTTTCTGCACCATCAAATTCCAAATAATAAACCTGCCAAAGGCAGAATCTTCCTTGGAAGGTGGGGAAGGGGAGGAAGATTAAATAGAAAGACAAGAATCTCTTTAGCAAGAAGATTAGTGGCTGAGTCATCCTCTAATTTTTATTCAATCACACTGATACATGGAATTGGGCAAGCTTGGACTCTCATTGTGAGAGTTTGAAGAATGAAAATCGTGGACTAAAAGATTTTTTAAGCAAGTGTATAGACATTTATTGCAAGCATATACAAAGTTCCAAAGGGGATCCCCTGGGAGGGGTGCCCAAAGGGTATAAACCTGCTCTATCTGGGAAAAAACTGGTCCTCTGAGTCTCTTTGTCTATGGGTTTATAAATGCTGGAAGCTCTTTGTTTGCTCATCCTGCTCTCTAATTGGACCCTTCCTTATTTTATCTCCCCCATGCTTTCCTAATTGATCATTGTCTTCCTTATTCCTATATAGTATCAGTTTCAAAGTTTTAAAGCTTCAGAGCCCACTCAGAGCTCCGCCGTCCTCTTTTGTAAGATAAACATTCTAGTGGCTTAGAGCTCTCTCTGCCAGTTATGTATACACTAGAGGCCTGGTGCACGAGATTCGTGCACTTGGGGGGGGGGGCGGTGTCCCTCAGCCCGGCCTGTGCCTTCTCGCAGTCCAGGAACCCTCAGGGGATCGCAATCTGAGACCCCCTCACTCCTTACCGCCTGCCTGCAGCAGAGGTGGGAGAGGCTCATGCCACCACTGCTGCGCTCGCTCACCAACTGTGAGCCTGGCTTCTGGCTGAGCTGCACTCCCCACTGTGGAAGCACACTGACCACCAAGGGGCAGTTCCTGCATTGAGCATCTGCCCCCTGGTGGTCAGTGCGCGTCATAGTGACCAGTTAGTTGTTCTGCTGTTCGGTCAATTTGCATATTAGGGTTTTATTATATAAGATTCCTCTCCCATGGACTCCCGTTCCTTAAAACTGCCTCTCCTATCTCTAAAAGGATTCAACACATACATTAGCTTTGTTAAACTTAGCAATAATTCTGTGTGAGAGTTACTGATTTTCTGTTTACCATCAGGAAACTAAGGTTCAGAGAGTTTATGAAATTTGCTCAAGGCCTGATAGCTAGCAAATAGTTCAACTGGAATTGTGAACCCTGGTCTTGGCAAGATACTAGATGGCAAGTTTTATGTGTGACTGGTTAAGGACAGATCCATGCCCTGTAAAAATTGGATGAGACAATGGTAATTATATTTTTTTATTAAAATGGAAGGGACTGACTCAGGCTTTTACCAGTTTCAGTGGCTCACCAACTCACACATTGGCTAGGGAAACTTTCACACACCTAACACTCTAAATGAATGCAATGCACAACAAAGCAGAGTACAATAATTACACATGTACTCGATGGAAAAGTTATTAATCATAATCTTCAATTTTCCATTCATGTATATTTTCATAAATAGTTATGTGTTTGGGGATTCCCAAGACTACTCTCAGGTTCAGTGATTTTACTAGAAGAGCTCACAGAGCTCAGAAAAACTATTATACTCATAGTTACTGTTTCTACAACCAAAGGATACAGATTAAAAACAGCAAAGACAAAAGGTTCAGTGAGTGGAGTCCAGGAGAGACCAGGTTTAAACTTCAGTTGTCTTTTTCCAGTTGAGTCATATATGGCAGAACTTAATTAAATATCTCAGAAATTATGAATAACAACACATACAGAGTGTCAGCAACCAGGGAAGTTCACTTAAGCCTTTGTGTTCAGGGTTTTTATCAGGGGTAGGATACATAGGCATAGAGTACCCATATGACCAATTTTAGTTGCTCAAGCTTCAGTGCCTCCAAAGGTCAAACTGTTATGGCATGAGCATGGCCCAATGGCCCCCAAATAAATCACATTGTTAGCTTAAACTATCTGGAATGGCCAAAGGCCCCAAGTAGATAAAGATACTCTTATCAAGCAGGATATTTCAAAGGCTGAGAGGAGATCTCCCAAGAGCTTATTCAGAGTCATTCTTTGTTTGGAAAGTGCAGAGTTTGAATATTAAGCCTTTATCACACAGTTAATATTTGAGAAAACTCCATACTATTTTCCACAGTGGCTGCACAAGTCCACATTCTCACCAGCAGTGTACAAGGGTTCCGTTTTCTCCACATCCTCACGAACACTTGTTTGTTGATTTGTTCATGATAGCATTCTGACATTTGTGAGGTTATACCTCATTGTTGTTTTAATTTGCACCTCTCAGATGACTAGTGACTTTGAGCATTTTCTCATATGTCTCTTGGCCTTCTGTATATCCACTTTGGAGAAGTGTCTATTTAGGTTCTTTGCCCGTTTTTTAATTGGATTGTTTATCTTCTTTTTGTTAAGTTGTATGAGTTCCCTAAAAGACTCACACAAAATAAACTGAAGGGTTGGAAAAAAAATTTCCAGGCAAATGGGAATGAAAAAAAAAGCTAGGGTAGCAACATTCATATCTGACAAAATAGACTTCAAAGTGAAATCCATAACAAGAGACAATGAAGGTCACTTCATAATACTAAAGGGATCAATACAACAAGGGAATATAACTTTGGTAAACATATATACACCCAATACAGGAGCATCCAAATATAAAAACAAACTTGTAGAAGATGTTAAGGTAGATATGGACAGCAATAAATCATAGTAGGGGACTTAACACCCCACTGACACCACTTGATAAATCTTCTAGAGAAAAAATTAAAAAGTAAACAGAAATCCTAAATGACACACTAAATCAGATGGAATTAATTGACATTTACAGAACATTTCACCCCAAAGCTATAGAATTTACATTCTTTCCAATGGCACATAAGTCATTTTCAAAGCTAGAGCATATGTTATGACACAAACTAAGTCTCTTCAAACATAGAAACATTGAACAGACCATCAAACCTCAGAGGAAAAGCAGGGGAGGGCGGGAAGGGGGGGTAGGAGATCAACCAAAGGACTTGTATGCATGCATATAAGCATAACCAATGGACATAGACAGTAGGGGGATGAGCATGTGATGGGGGGGGTTAGAGCGGCCAGGGAAAGGTCAATGGCGGGGGCGGGGGAGAAAGCATATGTAATAATTACAATAAAGAATTTAAAATAGAAAACAAACAAAAAAGAAGATTGAAATCATGTCAAGCATCTTCTCAGATCACAATGGCATAAAATTATAAATCAACTATAATAAAAACACTCAGAAACATTCAAATACATGGAGGCTAAATAGCAAGTTATTAAACAACCAGAGGCCCGGTGCATGAAAATTCATGCACTAGGGGTGGGGTCCCTCAGCCAGGCCTGCTCTCTCTCACAGTCTGGGAGCCCTCAAGGGATGTCCTAAGCCTCAGTCTGGTCTCCCTCCATAGGAGGCGACCAGGCTGATCAGGGTAAGGCACCTCCCCCATCAATATGCTGCGGCGGCTTATCCTTCGGCCCTCATAGCCGCCACAGCTTTGTCAGGAAGACGTCTGGTCTATGCAGTCTAATTAGCATATTACCCTTTTATTAGTATAGATGAATGGGTTACCAAAGAGATCAAGAGACAAATAAAAAAACTTCCTGGATACAAATGAAAATGAACACACAACAACCCAAAACATAAAGGACATAGTGAAAGCAGGCCTAACTAAAAAGCAAGGAAAACTTCTAAGAAACTATCTAACCCTACAACTTAAAGATTTAGAAAGAGATAACAAAAAAATCCCAAAATAAGTAGAAGGAAGAAAATAATAAAGAACAGAGTGGAAATAAATGACATAGAGACTAAAAATAAAAAATACAAAGGATCAATGAAACTAAGAGCTGTTTCTTTGAAAAGATAAACAAGATTAATGAACCTTTAATCAGACTCATCAAGAAACAGAGAGAGCCCTAGCCAGTTTGGCTTAGTGGATAGAGCATTAGCCTGCAGACCAAAGGGTCCCAGGTTTGATTCCGGTCAAGGGCATGTACCTTGGTAACAAAGAGAGAGGACCCAAATAAACAAAATCAGAAATGAAAGAGGTGAAGTAACAATTGACCTCACAAAAATACAAAGGATCATAAAAAAATACTATGAACCACTATATTCCAACAAGTGGACAACCTGGATGAAATGGACATATTTCTAGAAAAATACAATCTTCCAAAACTCAATCAGGAATAATCAGAAAACTTGAATAGACCCATAACTACCAATGAAATGGAAGTAGTAATAAAAAAAAACTGTACATATTGAGAATTTAATAATGAGTGCATAAATCACAGATTTACAGATTTTTCCTTTCGAAATACTTTTCATGGTAGTATCATGAAAATGTGATGCAAATCCCAAAGGAAATTTGTCTAGAGATTTGACAAACCTTTACCTTGCCGTCCAATTAGAAAATGGATTATAGGAAAGAGTCATCTAAAAACTAGATAATATATTTATTGCCAGAATCTTCTTGAGAGAAACTGGCTGTTTGACTGTACCTTTATTTCCTGATCACAACCAAGTTCTCTTGAGTATCTGTCCCTGAGAGATTGTTGCATTCCTCCAAAGGAGCCATATAAATGCACTGAAATTCAGGAATAGAAGTTGCCTTGAAGCCTTTTGAGGATCTCCAATTTGGTTTTATGTTTTTCTTTCTTTGTGTTCACTCATGTTTCCAGGTTCCTGATTGCTGAACTTTGAATTGCCTTCTCTTTTGGTTCTTAAGCATTCGTATTGCCAGCCCTCCTTTTTAAGTTTGCACTAACTATGGCTAGTCTCACAAGTTTGGATTCCTGACCATGTGATTCCTGACTACTATCTTCACAACTTGTCACACACTTTATCAAAACCAGTTTCCTGATCTGAGTCTACAGTCATGACTCATTATTGCTTTCATTCCAAAAAATGAGAGAGGAGTGCTCATCCTAGATGGCTGCCAGAATTCATGCTATCATTTTCTCTGTATTACTCTGTACTTTTCAAAGCATGACCACAATTGGTCTAATTTGTGCTTACAACAATTTCATTATACAGCGAGTTACTCATTCCCATTTTATTAAGAAAACTGAGACTAAAATAGGTCAAATAGTTTACTTAATATTAAGATTCAATCATTTGAAAGATAGTTTTGAGGAATTTAACTTCCTCAAAATCCATATTTTAAGAAATTTAATAGTCCTTTAGAGGAATGATTGTGTTGACTTAAAAAGTCTTTGTTCTTCTCTCATTAATAGTTGAAATAAGCAAATGTATTTGTATCAAGTTGTTAAATTTACTGAACTGCTAAAATCTCTGCCTTTTCTTTCTTCCTTCTTTTCTTTGCCCAAACATTTGTTGAGTACTAACCATGTATCAGTCAATGATCACAGTATATTACTGAAGATTTAATTTGCAAGAAAGACATAATCCTTGCTGTCAAGTAGCTGCCAATCTAGTGAGAAAGAAAACAAAACATGTGGCAAATGACTACAACTTCATGTTTTTTCATAAAAATAATTATAATAAAACTATCACCTTCCAAAATCATGTTATTTACTTAAATTTTACAAATTTATTGTCTTGTGTCCTTTTTAGAATGCAAGTGCAACCAAGACAGGCACTTTGTTTTATTTGTTGCTGTATTTCCTGTGCCTTGGGACTATTCATGGCTTGCAGAATACACTCAATAGTAGTAACAAAGAAGATGTTTATTTTCTTTTAGGCTTTTTAATAACAATTATTCATATTATGTTTCTAGTGAATGAAGAATGTTTATCAAATACATGAATTCAATGTATTTTTCTTAAAGTTTTGGTTGTTTTAGGTTGAACTTCTTTTTCAAGTATTCTACCCTTATCCAACAGGCCATTTGTGTTATATTATTTAATAGACACACAATCTTTTAAATATAGAATTCTTTTCATTTATTTAACAACAAATATGTACTGAAAGAAATGTACAATGTCTCTTTAAAGTTGTTCTATTTCATGGCTTCATTATTTGCGACTAGAATGCTTTCTGATGAATCTATAATGAATATTACAGAGATGCTCCTTGTTTATGCAATAATAGAGGAATGAGTTTTTATTTAATTGTCTATATGACATTTCATTTATGGTTAATGCTTATTGAGTAAGATGATCACAAAGCTCAAAGAATTGTTGTTTCAGTTATATTGACCATTTTGTTTAAAGTTGCTGTGTTCCAAGTTCCATTGCTTCTTTACTCTTATTCTATTTTGTGTTATACGTGACTAGAGGCCTGATACACAAAATTCGTACAAGGAGCTTGGCCCCCACCACCGCAGTGGCTGCCTCTGTCTTGGCCCCCGCTGCTGTGGCTTCATCCAGAAGGTCATCCAGAAGGACATCTGGTCTAAACCGGCAGTCGGACATCCCCTGAGGGGTCCCAGCTTGGAATTTCATACACTGGGCCTCTACTATATATATATATTTAGTATTTATATTTAGTATTTAAAAAACTAAAGTGTATTCTGCTACAGGAGAAACTAAGATGGCGGCATAGGAAAATACCGGGAAATTGCTGCCTTCCACAACAACTTCAAAATACAACGAAAAGACAAGACGGACATCACCCAGAACTACAGGAAGGCTGGCTGAGTGGAAATTCTACAACTAGAAGGAAAGAAAAGCACACTGAGAGCCAGAGGAGCTGCAGAAGTAAAGTGAAGAGGTACGGAGGTTCGTGCACAGAAAGGGGCTGGCACCTGAGGATTCGGCTGTCTTTTTGAATCGGGAGGGAGTCACAAGCTCCCGACTGCTCTGAACTCCGG
>NW_006297066.1:635538-637542 GCF_000327345.1 Myotis davidii | reverse complement strand
CCAGAAGAGTGGCTTCAGCACAGAAGTTCTCCCACTTCAGACACAGCAGATTCTCACAGCCAATTGGCCTGGAGGTCAATTCCTCCCAGTGATCCTACAACAACCAAGGCATAACTACAACAAGACTGTGCACAAAGCCCACAAGGGGGTGCACCAAGAGTGTCCACCTCAGGTAATTGGGGAGACTGAGGCACTGGGCCCTACAGGACACCTAGCACACAAAACCACTCTACCAACACAAAAGCATAAAAAATGGGGGGACAAAGAAACAGGTCACAAATGACAGAAATGGAGGAAAGCAAATGAATGGATACAGAGACCAAAACCACGGTTATAAGGTTTTTCAAGAATTTTATGGAAACCGCCGATAAATTTAGTGAGACCCTGGAGGATATGAAAAAAGACCAACTAGAAATTAAGCATACACTGACTGAAAAAGAATACTAGACAGAGATCCAACAGCAGACAAGAGGATCCCAAGAATCAAGTCAAAGATTTGAAATACAGAGAAACAAAAAATACCCAACCAAAAAGGAACTCTCACCATTTGCCACAGCATGAATGGAACTGGAGAGCAGATAAATACCACATGATCCCACTCATTTGTGGAATTATAAGGAACAACATAAACTGATGAACAAGGACTGATCCAGGACGGAGAGGTATTGATTGGACTGTCGGGCTTAGGAGGGAGGGTAGGGGAGGGTGGGGGTAAGGGGGAGAGATCAACCAAAGGACTTATATGCAAGCATATAGGCCTAACCAATGGACACTGACAACGGGGGGGTGAGAGCATGGGAGGTGTAGGGGGTAATGTGGGGACAAGGACACATATGTAATATCTTAATCAATAAAAAATATATTAAAAAAAACTAAAGAAGAAAATGTTGTCCTATTTGCTCTTTGAAGAAGGAAAATTAAGGTCAATGAATGAAAAGTAAAAAGCATATATTAGTTTATTATTAATTACTAATTATTATCAAAAATTCACAAAATTCTTCTGTCTTTTTTTCGTATTTATGTATAATCACAACTTCTATCATCTCTTAAATACTTGTTATAGGCATTGTTCTAAATGTTTTATATGTTTGTGTCTTTAAATCTTCTAAACAATACATGTGAGGTACTTACATTTTATAGGTGCAGAAATAGGTTCTGCTGGTTAAATGAAAAGAGATATTCTATAGCCCTGGGGAATCAAAGAATAAACCTCGGCTTGTCTTCATGTACTACTTGCTAATTGATCAGTGAGGTACTACTTCAAGCCATTTTCCCACTGGTTAATCCATAGCTGCTGGAACCATTAGAGAAAGCCTCTAATCCAAAGCTTTATGCACAGGAGGCTCAGGTTGATTCTATGCACTGTTCCTTAGTAGGGCTAAACTTTACCAGTCTCATTAAAAGTGATCAATAAATAAAATGGTGTATTAAGGACTTGTATTATTGGGGCACTAGAGGCCCGGTGCACGAAATTCATGCACTGGGGGGGGTGGTTCCCTCAGCCCAGCCTGCACCTCCAATAGGGGATAATGCTCTCACAATCTGGGACTGCTGGCTCCTAACCGTTCCCCTGCCTGCCTGCCTGATTGTCCCTAACCACCTCTGCCTGCCTGCCTGATCACCCGTAACTCTCCCTTGCCAGCCTGATTGTCCCCAACTGCTTTCCTCTGCCAGCCTGATCACCCCTAACTATTCTTCCCTGCCTGCCTAAATGCCCCCAAGTGCAGTCCCCTGCAGGCCTGGTTGCCCACAACGGCCCTCCCCTGTAGGCCTGATCTCGCCCCCCAATTGCCCTCCCCTGCAGGCCTGATCTCGCCTCCAATAACCCTCCCCTGCCGGCCTGGTCACCCCTAATTTCCCTCCCCTGCTGGCCTGATCTCGCCCCCAACTGCCTTCCCCTGCCGGCATGATTGCCTCTAAATGCCTCTGCCTTGGCCCCCACCACCATGGCTTTGTGTGGAGGAAGTTGGACGTCTGGAAGATGACTGGTTGACCTGGTCTCAT
>NW_006297066.1:630873-635401 GCF_000327345.1 Myotis davidii | reverse complement strand
CCCTTGATTGCAATTGAACCTGGGACCCTTCAGTCTGCAGGCTGACGCTCCATCCACTGAGCCAAACCGGCCAGGGCTTGAACTGCTTTCTTACACCTTAGTCCAAACAGTTATTGCCCTTGAAATCCCTCCTCAGCCCCCACCTTAGGTTCTGCCTTTGGAGTTCACCCAGATTAGGTTTTGATTGGTCGGTTTTAATGCCAGTCAGCATCAAAGCTTTGCCTCTTAGGCAGCCATTGGCTCTTCTGGGAAATCCAGAACGGCCCCACTGACAACTGTCTATCTCCGGGCCTGATCCGCAGTCTCCACAGAGGCTTCGGATCAAGCCCTGCCTTTCTCTTGGGGTCTATCTCTGGGCCTGATTCACAGCCTCCTCAGCAGCTGTGGATCAGGCCCTGCCTCTCTCGCTCTCCCTGGGCCTCACCAGCAGCTGCGGTGGCTGTTGATCAGGCCCTGCCTCTCTCTCAGGGCCTCTCTCTGGACCTGATCCTCAGCCGCAGCAGCAGCGGACCTCGCCATAGCCTGCCTCACCCTGCCCACCCCCCAGCCACCCACCCGCCTGCCTTCTGTCAGCCTTGCTGTGATAGGAGCCCGTGGGCCCAGGAGAGGGACTGAGAGGTGCTCCATGTACTTCCTGGTGACCGGTCGTCCTTCTGGTCATTTAGGTCATGACAGCCCTAAGCATTATTAGTATATATATATGTATATATATATATGAGGCATTCTTTTTAAAACTAAACTTTACATTCAATATTGCTTAGTATTAGTTTCTGGTGAACAACATCATAGTGGTTAGCCAATCAAAAACTGTACAACATTTCCCTCTCAGTATTTCCAGTACCCACATGACACCATACTTAATTGTTACAGTATTATTGATTACATTCCCTATGCTATACTTTATATCTGCATGACTATTTTGAGATTGCCAATTTGTACTCCTCAATCCATTCACATTTTTTATTAGTTCCAACACCAACTCCCCTCTGGCAACCATCAGTCTGTTCCCTGTATCTATGAGTCTATTTCTGTTTGGTTTGTTTGTTTACATTGTTCTTTAGATTCCATATATAAGTGAAATCATATGGTATTTGTCTTTCTCTGACTGATTTATTTCACTTAGCACAATACCATCTAGGTCCATCCATGCTGTCACAAATAATATTTCATTTTTTATGACCAAATAATATCTCATTGTATATATGTACCACCATATATGTTATTGTTCACCTTCTCCTTCTTCTTCTCCTTCTTTTTCCATGGATCTGTCCAATTTTCCCAACACCATTTATTGAATAGACTGTCTTTACCCCCATTTTATGTTCTTGCCTCCTTTGTTAAATATCCACCCATCTATTGATGGGTACTTGGGTTGATTCAATAGCTTGGCTATTCTATATAATAAAAGGCCAGCAACCATAAGTGTAACAACCAGAATGACCACTTGACCAGTCGCTATGAAGTGTATTGACCACCTCTCGGTCCTTACCCCCACTCCCAGCCCACAGGCTCCGATCGCAGCATGGCGAACAGGGAACCACAGCAAACTAGTGTGGGTGGCGGTGGGGCAGGACTGGCTAGTGGTCAGAATGGCTGACCTCTTGGTCCTTTCCCTCCCACCCCCAGCCCGCAGGCTCTGATTGCAGCATGGCAAATGGGGGAACCACAGTGAACCGGGGAGTGGTGACGGGGTGGGACTGGGGACTGGCGAGCAGGCAGAAAATGGCCCTGATTGCAGACTAGGCCTAGGGATCCTACCCACGCATGATTTCATGCATTGGGCCTCTAGTCTATACTATAAAAGGCCAGTGGCCATAACGCCATAACAATGTAACAACCAAATGACCTGTCACCAGGAGGTGCATGGAGCACCTCTCAGGCCTTCCCCTCACCCCCCTGGGGCACCAACAGCGACGGCGGAGCATAGAGGGGTGTCAGCAGCATCCATGGAGCATCGCGAGGCATTGGCAGATATGCGAAGCATGCGAGGTGTCATGGGGCAGCGGACATGGCCCTGATGGCAGGTTAGGCCTAGGGGGCCCTACACACGCACGATTTAATTGTGCACTGGTCCTCTAGTTGTAAATAATACCACAATAAACATAGGCATGCATATATTCATATATTCTTTCAAATTAGTGTATTTGTTTCTTTGGATATATACCCAGAAGAGGAATTGCTAAGTCATAAGGTAGTTCCATTTTTAGTTTTTTGAGGAACCTCCATACTGTTTTCCATAGTGGTTTCACCAGTCTGCATTCCCATCAACAGTGCATGAGGTTTCCCTTTCCTCCAAATCCTAGCCAAAACTTGTTGTTTGTTGATTTATTGATGGTAGCCATTCTGATAAGTGTGAGGTGATATCACATTGCAGTTTTAATTGGCATTTCTCTGATGACTACTGACATTGAGTATATTTTCATATGTCTATTAGTTATTTGTATGTCCTCTTTGGAGAAGTGTCTATTCAGGTCCTTTGACCATTCTTTGATTGGATTGTTTTTTGTTTGTTTGTGTTGGTGGTGAGTTGTATGAGTTCTTTATAAATTTCAGATATTAACTCATTATCAGGTGTGTCATTGGGGGAATATCTTCTATTCAGTTGGTTGGCTTTTCATTTTGTTGATGGTTTTCTTTGTTGTGCAAAAACTTTTGGTTTGATGTCATTCCATTCTTTATTTTTTCTTTTGTTTCCCTTGCCTGGGGAGATATATTTATTTTCATTTTTAAAATATATTTTTATTGATTTCAGAGAGAAAGGGAGAGGGAGAGAGAGATAGAAACATCAGTGATGAAATAGAATCACTGATTGGCTGCCTCCTACAAGCTCCACACTGGGGATGGAACCCACAACCCAGGCATGTGCCCTTACCAGAAACTAAACCTGACCGTCTAGTCCATAGGTCAACACTCAACCACTGAGCCAAGCCAGCTGGGAGGCTATCCTATCTAATAAAAGAGAAACATGGTAATTAGCATATGTCCGCTACCCTTCCCATTGGCTAATCAGTGAGATATGCAAATTAACTGCCAGCCAAGATCGTGGCCGGCAGCCAGGCAGCTTGAAACTATCATGAGGCTTGCTTGCTTCTGTGAGGGAGGTCTCCAACGTTCCCCGCCTGCCTTGCCGACCTCTGAGCTTGCAGTTTGAAACATTGTAACATATATAGAAGCTAAACAAAACCCCAAAAACCTGCTTTTAGCCCTCCAGGATCTCAGAGCTGGAGTTGATACAGAGTTTCAATTATAGAACCCAAACAAACCAGATACCTGCTTTCAGCATCAGAGGCCTCAGAGCTGGACCCAGAGCTAAAGCTGGCCCAGAATTTAAAAAAAAAAAAGAAAAGAAAACAAGGAGCAGTGGGGAGATGCAGTACCCCGCCAGCCTGAAAACAGCCCTCATCCCCTCACCCAGGCTGGACAGGCACCTCAGTGGGGACCCCGACCCTGATCCAGGACACCCTTCAGGGCAAACCAGCCAGCTCCCACCCATGCACCAGGCCTCTATGCTATATAGTAAAAGGGTAATATGCCTTCCAGCACTGGGATCAGCATAGCCGAGAGGCCTCCCGGCACTGGGATCAGGGTTACAGGATGCAGCACCCAAACCCCCTGATTGCCCTGTGGCTCTGTGTGTGACAGGGGGCAGGGCCACAACCTCCCTATCCGCCCTGCTCTCCTTGTGACAGGGGAAGGTGGCACAACCTACTGATCAGCCCTGCTCTGTGCCTGATAGTTGGGAGCTCCCCAACCCCCTGATCGCCCTGCGGCTCTATGTGTGAAAGGGTGCGGCGCCCCAACACCCTGATCGGCCCTGCTCTGTGTGTGACAGGGGGCAGCACCCCAACCTCCTGATTGGCCCTGCTCTGTGCGTGACAGGGTGCGGCGCCCCAACACCCTGATTGGCCCTGCTCTGTGTGTGACAGGGGGCAGTGCCCCAAACCCCTGATTGGCCCTGCTCTGTGCATGACAGGGGGTGGCGCCACAACCTCCCATCGACCCTGCCTTGAGTGTGACAGGGGACAGTGCCCCAACCCCCCAATCGACCCTACCCTGAGCATGACTGAGGGTGGCATCGCAACCTCCTGATCCGCCCTGCTCTGTGCATGGCAGGAGGCGGCGCCCCAACTCCAGAATCGACCCTGCTCTGAGCCCGACCAGCCTCTAGTATATATACTAGAGGCCCGGTGCACAAAAATTTGTGCACTCGGAGGGGAGGGGGGTCCCCTCAGCCCGGCCTGTGCCCTCTAGCAGTCTGCGACCCCTCGGGAGATAACCACCTGCTGGTTTAGGCCTGCTCCCGGGTGGCAGAGGGCAGGCCCAATCCCTAGGTGCAGCCCCTGGTCGGGCTCAGAGAGGGGCCGATTGGGGAGTGGGGGCACCGCCCCCTGTCATGCACAGAGCAGGGCGGATTGGGAGGTTGTGATGCCATGCTCAGTCACGCTCAAGGTAGGGCCGATTGGGGGGTTGGGGCACCGCCCCCTGTCACACTCAAGGCAGGGTCAATGGGGAGGTTGCGGCGCCACCC
>NW_006297066.1:624911-630229 GCF_000327345.1 Myotis davidii | reverse complement strand
GGAACTTTGGTGTCCTCTGTCCCTGAGGCAAGCAAGCCTCATGTTAGTTTCAAGCTGAACTGGCTGCCGGCCGCCATCTTGGCTGTCAATTAATTTGCATATCTCGCTGATTAGCCAATGGGAAGGGTAGCATTCATATGCCAATTACCATGTTTCTCTTTCATTAGTGTAGATATATATATGTATATATATATTCCTTCCCCAAGGACATATATCAGGAAAAATTACAAAAAGAAATTGAAGAGATTTTCTATGCTTTCTTTGAACAGTTTTATAGTTTCAAGTTACATTTAAGTCTTTAATCCATTTTGAGTGTATTCTTGTATATTGTTTAAAAAGGTGAAAAAGGTGATCTTGTTCCCTTCTCCTTCTTCTCTTTCTTCTTTTTCATGAGATATGTCCAATTTTCCCAACACCATTTATTGAATAGACTGTCTTTACCCCCACTTTATGTTCTTGCCACCTTTGTTAAATATTAATTGAACATATAGGTATGCATTTATTTCTGAACTCTATTTTGTTCCACATGTCTGTTTTTAGGTCAGTACCATGCTATTTTTATGACTATAGCCTTGTAGTATAGCTTGATATTAGGTAGCATGATACCTCTAACTTTGTTTTTTTCCTCCTTTATTTTGAATTTATAGGTTGTTTTGAACATATCAATTAAATCCATCTGGTTTAGTATATCTTTTAAGGGCATTGTTTCTTTGTTAATTTTCTCTCTGGAAGATTTATCCATTGATGTCAATGGAACATTAAAATCCCCAATTATGACTGTATTATTGTCAATCTCTTCCTTTATATCCATCAAGATTTACTTTATGTATTTAGGTGCTTCCATGTTGGGTGCATAGAAATTTAAAAGAGTTATATCCTCTTGTTAGATTGATACCTTTATCATGATATAATGCCATTCTTTGCCTGTATTATAGCCTTTGTTTTATAGCCTATTTTGACTGATATAAGTGTTGCTACTTGAGCTTTGTTTTTTTTTTTCAATTCTATTTGCATGAAATATCTTTGGCATTCCTTTACTTTTAGTTTATGTGTGTCTTCCATTTTGAGGCAGGTCTATTGTAGATAGCATGTATTTGGGTCTTGTTTTCTTATCCATTCAACTCCCCTGTCTTTTGATTGGAGCATTTAAGCCATTTGCATTTAAAGTGATTATTGATAGGTATGTAGGCCATTTTACTCTTTGTAACTATGTTCCTTTTTTTCCCCTTCCTTTTTTTCCTTCTTAAAGAAGACTTTTAACATGTCTTGTATAACTGGTTTGGTGGTAATGTTCTCCTTTAACATTTTCTTGTCTGGAAGCACTTTATTTCTCCTTCAATTTTAAACAATAGCCTTGCTGGGTAAAGTAGTCTTGGTTGAAGGTCCTTGCTTTTCAGCACTTTAAATATTTCATGCCAGTCCCTACTGGCCTGAAATGTTTCTGTTGAGAAATCAGGTGATGGTCTTATGGGAATTTCCTTATAGGTAAGTAACTACTTGTCTCTTGCTGCTTTTAAGATTCTCTCTTTGTCTTTAACTTTTGCCATTTTAGTTAAGATGTGTCTTGGTGAGGACCTCTTTGGATTTATCTTGTTTGGGACTCTGTATTTCCTGGACTTCTGTGTCCTTTTTTTTCACTAGGGTTGGGAAAGTTTTCAGGCATTATTTCTTCAAATAGGTTCTCAATCCCTTGCTCTAGCTCTTCTTCTGGTACCCTTATGATGCCAATGTTACATTTCATGTTGTCCAAGAGGTCTCTTAAGCTAATCTCTTTTTTTTAAAATTTTCTTTTTCTGCTCTGATTGGGTATTTTATGCTACTTTGTCTTCCAAATCATTGACTTGATCCTCTGCTTCATCTAACCTATTATTTATTCTTGTTAGTATAGTCTTCATTTTAGATATTATATTCTTTATTTCTGGCTGGATTTCTTGTTCTTTTATTTGCGGCATGTTTCTTTATCTCCTTATTTTGGCTGTTTTGTGTATTAGGTATATCTGCTATGTCTCCCAGTCTTAATAGGTTGGCCTTATGAAGCAGGTATCCTATGGGACTCAGGGGCATAAGCTCCTTGATCACCTGAGTTGGGTGCTCCAGGAATGTCCATTGTGTGGATTCTGTGAGCTCTCCTATTGCAGGTGAGTCTTGATTGCTGTTGGCCCATCTGTGCATAAGGTCAACCCTCAGCCTGACTGTGAGGATCCATTCAGACCACACTGTTTAAGCTGTTTTGTGGGTGCTGATCACACAAATTGGAATCTGCCTCAGCAGTCTGTGGTGTCTTCAGAGATCTCCCTCTGGATGTGCCATTTGTGGAGCTAATTGGATCTTACTCTGATATTGTCTGAAGCTTGCCACTGTGTGTGTTGGTTCTGTGGTCTCTTGGGAAGGTCAACTTCAGAAACTGCCTGTACCTGGTCCTGGGCAACCTGTTTCGAACTACAAAGGGATCTATAGTTTGTGGCTGTCTCTGCTGGGCCTGTGTGTGTGTGGAATGCATCAAATTACACACCAAGTCTCACTTCTACCAACACAAAGTTCAGGGGAAGGTCAGCAAAAGGCCCAAGGCACTCTAAAATCCATATCTGTTTGTGTCTGCCTGTCACTGTCTGTCAGACTCAGCCACTGAAAGATCCTCTGGATGTACTCAGGTTGCGTCAGGTAGGTTTTCAGTGAGTCACAAGGTAGGTGTGAATATTGTTTGCCTGACTGATACATATTCAAACTCAGTTCCAGTGCTGAATCTGAGGCCACCTTGAGAAAAAGTTCCAGGGTATACCAAGGCTGGCTACTATCTGCCATATGCCCACAGACCTTTGTCTTGGCATGGGGTCTCAGGGAGTTATCAGGGGGAGGGCAGCAGTGTTTATCAGGCCCAAAGAGAACAAGATTTTGCCTTGGGAAGGGTAGATTCTGTACCTGTCAGTCGCATGTGTGCGAGAAGATATGCCTCGTCCTAGAGCCACACAACTCAGTCTGTCCTGCATTTAGCCTGGCCCTCCTGGAGAGCTCAAACTTAGTGGGATGGGGCTAGTGAATCTCTTGTGGGAGGGTGGTTCAGGTCAGGCTAATACTCTGATTCTGCCCAAACCTCTATACACCCAGGTCTGGGCAGCTGATTCCTCCCTAGGGCACCCAGCTGGGAAACAGGGAGTTGGGAGGATGAGGCTATTGCATTCCCCCAGGCTGATGCCATATGGAGGGATATGCTCAACCCAAGAAAGATGGCGTCTGTGGGCAATGTGGCAGATGGACTGAGCACAGGGACACTGCCAGCTGTCCCTCAGCTCTTTGTCCAGAGCCATACAACTGAGTCTTTCCTCCCACAGCTTTAGTCTGCTCTGAGCTGCCCTCCCTCTGGTGGAGCCTAGGGTGAATGGCTATGAACTAGTTTTGTGTGCTGGGCCTTTAAGAGGGTACCTGAATTTCTAGGCAATTCTTGTCTTTCCCTGGTGAACAAAATCCCTGCTGATTTTTTAAAATGTTTTTATTGATTTTAGAGAGAGAGGAGGGAGAGAGATAGAAGATAGAAACATGGATGAGAAAGAAACATTGATCGGCTGCCTCCTGCCTATCCCCTACTGGGGATTGAGCCCACAAATCAGGCATGTGCCTTGACCAGGAATTGAACCAAGACCTCCTGGTTCTTGTGTTGATGCTCAACCACAGAGCCATACCAGCCAGGCAATCCCTGCTGATCTGATTTTCACAGCCAGATATTACGTGGGTTCCTCTTCCTGGCTCTAGTGTTCTAAGCTGGGGAGCCCCATGAGGTGGAGACCCCACATTCCTCAGAAGAGCCTTTGCAACTGAGTTATCACTCTAGAACCTCAGCCACAGCATATGGCTGCAGGGCCAGCCTGTTTTGCATCTCTGCCCTTCCTACCAGTCTCCATGTGGCTTCTTCTGTAAATCCTTGGTTATAAGACTATGCTCAGCTAGTCTTCAGTTGGTTATTCAAGTTGATTATTTTATATTTAAGTTGTGATTCCAGTTTTGTCTGGGAGGTGAGTGTAGCTTCCATCTACAAGGCTGCTATCTTGGATCTCCTGATATCAGTATTTCTGATTATGGAAAGAATTTCTGGAAGCTCTATGAATGCAGTCCTTTTAGTTTTTTTTTTATGGAGGTTTCTTTATGTAGGCATGGCTAATTAATTCACTGTCTTTTTGTGATTTTTCATCAGGCATTTTTTGTGGACAGGAAAAATATTAAACACCTTATGTATATTAGTTTCCTAGGGCTGCTGTAACAAGGTACCATAAACTAGATGGGTTAAACAACAGAAATTTATTCACTCACAGTCTGGAGTTTAAAAGTCCAAAATGAAGGTATCAATAGGGCCATGCTTTTTCTGGTTCCTGGTGGTTGTCAGCAATTCTCAGCATTCCCTGGCTCACAGCTGCAGAACATCAATCTCTGCCTCTCTTCACATGGCATTCTTTCCTGTGTGTCTGTCTTTCCACCATCATCCCTCTGTGTGCATGTTTGTTTGTATACCTCTTTTCCTCTTATTATAAATCACCAATCATATTTGATTTAGGGCCCACCTAATTCCAATATAACCTCATTTGAACTTGATTATATCTACAAAGGCCTTACTTCCAAAAAAGCCGCAAGGTACCATGAGTAGGACTTAACATATCTTGTGGGGGAATACAATTCAACCCATAATAGTGTGTGTGTTTGTGTGTGTCTCAAATATATGTAGACGTTGTAATTTTTAAAAAGTAAATATTAAGTGGCATTTTTTAATTGAAAATAGCTTTTCATTATTGTATTTTTTTCAATTAATGGACACTAAAAGAATAAATCTCTCAGGAGTCTAGGAGTCTGAGAATTGTTTTAATGATAAAAAGAGGTATGCACATCAAAAAGGTTGAGAGCCATTGGTATAGATTTTGTGTCAGGAGTAGAATAAGGTAAAACTAGCCAAGTAAGCTAAAGTAAAGTATGGAGAGCTTTTAATTACAAGATAAAGACACTTGGTTTCATTTGTTAGGCAAAGAGAATTACTAGTGATTTTTTAGCAGGTGACATGTGTGTATGTAACAGATATTGTGACTGATAAAGTAAAAATTCTGAACCAACAATCTATCCATCAATGTGGGGCTTTATAGGAAATCTAGTGGCCCGGTGCACGAAATTCGTGCATGGGGGTATGTCTCTCAGCCCGGCCTGCACCCTCTCCAATCTGAGACCCCTCGAAGGATGTCCTACTGTAGGTTTACAGGGATCAGGCCTAAACCGGCAGTTGGACATCCCTCTCACAATCCAGGACTGCTGGCTCCTAACCACTCACCTGCCTGCCTGCCTGC
>NW_006297066.1:620471-624022 GCF_000327345.1 Myotis davidii | reverse complement strand
TGACCCAACCTCCCAGCCTCTCCTTTTTTTTTCTGGGATTTATTTATCTTCTATAATTTTAACTTTGTAGCCTTGAGCGGAGCTGAGGGCAGGCCAGGGCAAGCGGGAAACTTGGCTTCCTCCATCATCGGGGCAACCCAAGCCTCCTGATCACTCCAGCTCCATGGCCACTGCCATCTTAGTTGGAATAATTTGCATACTTGCTCCTGATTGGCTGGTGGGTGTAGCAGAGTGGCAGAGTGATGGTTAATTTGCATGTTTCTTTTTTATAAGTGTAGACTACCCGAGTACATGATGGATTATAGAAGAGTGAGTGTGGAGAGGTCACCAGTTATGAAGTGACCAGTATCTCACTCACTGGATGACAGTGATAATGAGGAGAATGGGATAAATGCTGGGCGCATTACTAAAGAAGAAGGGGCAGAGGTATGATAAGTATGTACATGCATATAGTGCATTTTTCTTTATATTTTTGTGGATGTTTGAAGGTACACATGTGAATTAGGGGGCTTATACAGTATCCAGCTCTTTTAAAATGAAAGAGTACTTATTTCATTTGATATTTTTAATATATTGATTTGCTGATTAACTTTCCATTTGTAAATGCAATATTTCTCTAAATAGAAAATTTTAAATAATCGATTTGACCTGTCTACTTTCTGACACACAGTAGGCACTCAAATATTTCTTGGTTGGTAAACATCAACATTTTAGCCATTCCAAAACTGGGTTTAATTTATTAGCGTATATTGAATTTATATTTTCTATCAGTGTTTTTTTATTTGTTTTTGTTAACCCTTACACGAGGATATTTTTTCCATTGATTTTTAGAGAGTGGAAGAGGGAGGGAGCGAGGGGGGAGAGAGAAAGAGAGAGAGAGAGAGAGAGAGAGAGAGAGAGAGAGAGAGAGAGAGAGAGAGAGATATCAATTTGAGAGAGATACATTGATTGGTTGCCTCCTACATGCAGCCTGACCTGGTTGGGAATCGAACCTGAAACCCAGGCATGTGTCCTTGATGGAGAATCAAGCCAGTGGCCCTTTGGTGCACAGGCCAATGCTCTAATAATTTAGCAACATTGGCAGGGCTATTTTGTGTCAGTGTTTTATGTTTAGGAGAGAAAGTGGTGGAGAGAAAAAGGTAGAAGTAATAGTAATTGGAGGAAACTGAAGTTTGAGTTTAGGAAAAGAAATTGTAAATATGTACCAAGCTGGTCTAAATGATTTCAAACCCAAAAGCAGGACAAATTCTATCTATTGATCCTGAAAGAATTTGAAAACTAGATTACTAAACAACTTTCAGTGGTCTTTGAGGAGTCATAGAGAAG
The DNA here is from genome assembly GCF_000327345.1 of Myotis davidii. Classification (NCBI taxonomy): domain Eukaryota; kingdom Metazoa; phylum Chordata; class Mammalia; order Chiroptera; family Vespertilionidae; genus Myotis; species Myotis davidii. Next base: position 622,696 of record NW_006297066.1, on the reverse strand, counting down.
TAGAAATGTCAAAGGATTAAAAAGCCAAAGGGATGAGGAGATAATTCTCAAAAACTCATAGTATATAATTTAATATTACCTCTAGGTGAGATTAGAAAACATATCATTCATTAGAAAAAGGAAGCAGTAAATCATGTTATCAGATTAAACATACTATCTTATTTGTGATATAGTTATTGGAAAAAGGTCATAATTCGCATCTCTATTTTTACTTTAATTTTGCTCAGATACAGAGATAGAGTGTCTCCAGACTCCAACAAAGTAGTTGTTAAGGTCCCTTATGACATCCAATTAGACAAGTTAGTTGTTAGCATAAGATTGTAACAGTTGAAGGATTATACCAAACAGGTGCTCATAAACAATTTAAATTAGTGGTTTTCAAACATTTTTACTATGATTTGCAGTAAGAAATACATTTTATATCATTATCTGGTAAGCATACATGTTCAGATGTATGTTTGTTTATGTGTATGTCTATTTACAATAATGGGTGCACTTCCATTCTATGTTTTCTATTCTATTTCATTTACAAAACTGCTGGTTACAACCCACTAAGTCTATTTCATGACTCACTAATGGGTTTCGACTCACAGTTTGAAAAATGTGAATTGATTTTTATCAGAATATTTTTAGTGACTACAAAGCTGTTTTTATCCTGTTCAATTAAATATTTGAATGAAGACAGAAGAAATGTTTTTAAATTTGCATAGAGGAATCAGGTCATTTTTTTGTATGAAATTATTAACAGTTTAAAATTAAATAGAAAATTAGAGTCTTAACAGGTCCTTGAGGTGATTCTGAAGCACAGTGAAGTTTTACCACCGTCACTGAGGACTTGGGGGATAAGAAGGAAGGACAGGATAGCAGTGAGGTTCACTTCAAAGTGAAAATACATCTCAAGAAACTCAAAGAATCATACTGCCACAGACAGAGAGTTCCAATGGATTCACTCAGGTTTCTCTTTGAAGGTCAGAGAATAGCTGATAATCATACTAAAAAACAAAACAAAATTGGGAATGGAGGAAGAAGACATGATTGAAGTTTATCAGGAATAAACAATATCATTAAAAGGGTTATTCTTATTTTCCCTCAGTCCTTTTATTTATTTTTAAAAATAGTTCTTTTGTAATGTTGCTGGGGTCCAGCCCCAGCATGTCCAGGAGTCCCCAAAGGTGTGGACGGAGTCGGCGAAGAAGGAATGACACGGAGACAGTGTTCAGGTGATCATCATAGCCGGGTTCTCTTGTCAGGGTCTCCAGCCATGTTCTGTAGCCAGTTCTCCAGCCAACTTCTGTCTAGGATCTCCAGCTAGGTTCTTCAGCCAGGTTCTGTCCAGGTTCTCCAGCCAGGTTCAGTCAGTCCTATCGATCTCTATTCCAAAGGTTAGGTTGTTTCTTATCTCCATTCCAGGGAGTAAAGATTATGTAGCTGAAGCGTGATTGTTCGTAGTTAAAGTGATTAACCCCCCGCCTGGCACTTAGTTAAGGGGTTTTATCCCCTCCCTAACTTCAGGGGAAAATCCCTGCCTGGGGAAACAACCTTTCTCAGAGAGGTGACCTTGGTTAAAACACAGCGCCAAGAAGGTGAGCAAACATATTAAGAACAGTATGCCATATATGCCAGGTCCCTTGAAACAGCAAGGATGGACTGGCTCCCGGCATAATGTGGTGTTCAAAATGGAATTGAAAACTGCTCCTCCCCCATCTCTTTAAAACACCTGGTAATGTGATTTTTAGTTCTCATTATTCATTATCATTTGTTTTCATTTTGCTGACTTTGGTGATCAAACTTCAGCCCCCTTCATATTGCCCTCTCCTTTTGAAATAGTACGTTTGTGCACAGGGAGACCACCTTTTCCAAGACTGAATTTTCAGGCTTGTGATAAATAAGGTGGACCAATGCAAGTCTGCACAATGAATTTCTAACTGGCCCGGAAGTTCTAGCATGTGATTGCTTCACCCCTAGATTATCACTTTCAGTGGGAGATGGAAGTTTTTTAGAAAATGGAACTGTGGAAAAATGACCTTTCCTCAATTTGAAGCCATGCCGGGAGCCGGTCCAAGGTCACCTCTCCAAGAAAGGTTGTTTCCCCAGGTAGGGATTTTCCCCTGAAGTTAGGGAGGGAATAAAACCTCTTAACTGCCAGGCGGGTAATTAATCACTTTAACTATGAACAATCATGCTTAAGCTACATAATCTTTACTCCCTGGAATGGAGATAAGAAA
>NW_006297066.1:614807-619815 GCF_000327345.1 Myotis davidii | reverse complement strand
TCTCGGAGAGGTGACCTTGGACCGGCTCTGGCAAAGCCACTTTTATTTAAACATTTATTTTTTTCTCACAGTTTTAGAAGCTGGGAAGTCCAAGATCAAGGCACTGGCAGATCTGGTGTCTGGTGAGAACCTGTTTCCTAGTTTGCATATGGCCATCTTTTCACTGTATCCTCACCTGACAGAGAGGAAAGGGAGCTCTCTCTGGTTTCTTCCTCCTTCCTCCTTCCTCCTTCCTCCTCCTCCTCCTTCTTCTTCTATATATTTTATTGATTTTTTTACAGAGGGGAAGGGAGAGGGATAGAGAGTCAGAAACATAGATGAGAGAGAAACATCATTCAGCTGCCTCCTGCACACTCCCCACTGGGGACGTGCCCACAACCAAGGTACATGCCCTTGACCGGAATCAAACCTGGAACCCTTCAGTTGGCAAGCCGATGCTCTATCCACCAAGCCAAACCAGTAAGGCGAAGCCACTTTTAAAATATGAAGGTCTGGACCAAAAGAAGAGGAATATCATGTTGGAGTCAAGATGATAGATAAGGTGAGAGTAAAGACTAACTCCAAAGACGGCTTCACTGAAGAGAAAGGATTTTAAGAGTAAAGAAAAATCTTTTCAGGAGATCCCAGAAAAGGTCTAAATTTAATTAGTAGTTAATAAAGTTATTCATGCAGAATTGTGTACAACAAAACAGAGATATTTTTTATTTTATTTGTACTTTTTGGCCTGGGATATGGGTTTTAAATGGACATTATCTGTACCAGCTTCATTAAAATAAACAAAATATTTGTAAAAATTGTACTAATGATTATTCTATTTCTTATTGTACAGAAAGAAAAAGAAAATGGCTTAAACAAGATTTTCTTGCACAATACTGGAAATTATAGTACAAATAAATTTTTTCTTCAGTACGGTATAGTGATGATGATCATGACTTTGGTGGACTGGAAGTTACTGAGGTGCCTTCTCAATTAAGGATTTCATTAAGGCCACAATACTACTTACTCAGTGTTCTGTGTTGTTTTTTTTTTAAAAAATGTGGTATTTCTCTATGGTGCATATTTATGACAGTTACCCAATCATGTTGAATAAATGGGTATGCCAAAAATTTAAAATAGAAAATTTGAAAAGTAAATTAGATTTAAGTATATATGTACATTTCTGCACTTTATATCTCAAAATCTGTGTTTAAAACCAACATTGCAGATATGCTGCTACTTCAGAGCAGCATGTTTAGAAACAAAATAAAACATTAACAACAGAACAAAATCTTTGGTGTTTCAGTTGATAAAAAAAACTTTAACATGAGCGGGGGAAAAGGGACCAAATTTTTTGGAGAACCTACTATATGCCAAACATAAATCATTACTGTGATATTGTTGAAAAACCATGACCCTAAGCAAAGCAAACCAAACTGATTTGATTTGGGTTACATTAACAGGAGCTATAATTCCAAAGGATGAAAGTTTCCCTCTTTTTTTACTGGTCTGAACCTGCTTAGAATTTGGAGTACTCTGTTCAGATTAAGTTTAGAGGACAGTGAGAAAGCTGCTTTTTGATAACGCGTGAAGGAAATAGGAATATTTAGTCTGGAGAATTGCTGTTTTCATTCATTAATTTTTGAACACGTTTATTAAATATAAATTATAAGTCGGGCGTGGTAGGTGCTGAAAATACAAAAATAACTACAAGATTGTCTTTTCCAATAGTCAAAGAAGGAAAACATTATTTATTTATTGACAATTGCTACTGCATTAATTACCTTAAATGTATTAGCTCTTTTCATCCCTTAACCCTGTGAATCTCTAGTTTGGGTTGGGTAAACTAAGACGTTGAAGAGAAGTCCTTTGGCCCAGAGTCCACACCAGTAAGTGGGTGGTAGAACTGGGATTCAAACCCAAGTTTCAGTAAATTTGAGCATGTATTCTCAACCACTTTATAATATTGTCTTTTGAAACTCAGATTCATGGGCTTCTTTGAAGAATTGACCTGTGGAAGTATGGGTATGCATCTATTAAAGCAAACATGTATAAAAAGTTAATATTCACCACACAATTATTAATACAAAGACTTAAAATGAACATTTTAGGTAGCTTCTGTTATTATACACCTATCTTTTATTTCAAAATATTGTTAACACAAATGCTAAGCTAATTGTACATTTGCAGGGAAACAGGCTTTGTAGGCTAAAAGGAAACAGACCTGCTGTCTTTTTCTAATCTTAATGTTTGGAGATAGTATTGAAAACATATAACTGCAATTGTAAAGACTTGCATGTGGTTACAAATTGGTCTTCCATGTGTTTATAGGTCATTCAACACATTGTGCCTGTGTATTAAGGGTAGAAGGACACATATAATGTGTACTGGCTTCTGGGTTGAAATTGTTTCATTAAATTTTCACTGCTGTTAGTGAATGAGGAGACTGAGCTCAATAACTTAAGTCGACTACATGGGTAATAAGTAGTGAGTGTGATTCCAAAGTTTATGTACTTTCCACAGTACCACATTACCTGCAAGAAGCTGACAGTGTACTGGATAATTTGTTTAAATTGGTAAACTCTTTGAAATATCTTTGATGTTGAATTAAACCCCAGTTGTTTGCATGGAAAATAATACAATAATCTTTTTATTTGTTTTGTTTTGTTTAAAAAATATATACATTTTATTGATTTTTTACAGAGAGGAAGGGAGAAGGATAGAGAGTTAGAAACATCGATGAGAGAGAAAGATTGATCAGCTGCCTCCTGCACACCTCCTACTGGGGATGTGTCCGCAACCCAGGTATATGCCCTTGATTGGAATCAAACATGGGACCCTGGAGTCCGCAGGCCGATGCCCTATCCACTGAGCCAAACCAGTTAGGGCTACAATAATCTTATCTAATAAAGAGGGAATATACAAATTGACCGTCATGCCATAAATGGTTTAAGATGGCTGCGCCCACAGAGGAGGCCGAGTTCCTGTAAAGAGCCTTAATGAGCAATCAGCAGGGACCTAAGGCTGCGTGGTGCTGGGCCAGGGCAGGGGACCTGAGGCTGTACCCCACGCCTGGTGGGGCTTGACAGAGGACCTCTGGCTGTTCCCCCTACCCCAGTACCAGGTTGGGGGACCTCAGGCTGTGCCCCCTGCCTGGCAGGGCTTGATGGGGGAGCTCAGTCCGTGTACTCTGCCTGGTGGAGCTTGATGGGAGACCTCAGGCTGCTCCCCCTGCCCGGTTGGGCTTGACAGGGGACCTCAGGCCACATACCCTGCTCCAGCACTGGGCCAGGGGACCTGAGGCCATGACCCCCACCCAGTGGGGCTTGACAGGGGACATCAAGGCATGTCCCCTGCCCCGGCCTGGGCCGGGGACCTCAGACCATGCACCCCGCCCCAGACTTGGGGACCTGAGGTTGCACCTCCCCACCTGGTGGGGCTTGACAAAGGTGGGGCCAGCTGGGTCTGGGTCTCGTGCGATTTTGAGACACACGTGGGTGGGCGGGGTCTTGACTCTGGTACCCGTGGCATGTCCCAGACTCTGATAGGAGAAAGATTTTCGTATACATTTTACTAATTTTTTTCATCTCTGACACTTCTATTATAGAGAGAGGGAAAATAGCAATATTAAAATATTTCCTCTAATAATTCCCTTTTAATGTGCATGGATTTCATGCACTGTGTCACTAGTCTATATAATAAAAGCCTAAGTGACCATTATGGCAGAACGACCAGAATGACCAATTGCTATGATGCACACTGACCAACAGGGGGCAGATGCTCAATGCAGGAGCTGCCCCTTGGTGGTCAGTGCGCTCCCACAGGGGGAATGCCGCTCAGCCAGAAGCCAGGCTCACAGTTGGAGAACATAACAGCGGTGGCAGGAACCTGTCCCGTGGCAGCGCTAAGGAGCAGCGAGCATGAAGGTGGTAAGGAGTGAGGGCTCCCATACTGCAAGAGGGCGTAGGCCGAGCTGAGGGACTCCCCAGTGCATAAATTTTGTGCACCGGGCCTCTAGTTAATAAATAATTTTACATAATAAAAGCCCAATATGCTAAGTGTCCGGTTGTCTGTTCAACAATCAAAGCGTAATATGCTAATGATATGCTAGGGCCTCTCAACCACTTGCTAAGAATTGCACTGACCACCAGGGGGCAGATGCTCTGACTGGTAGGTTAACTTGCTGCTGGGTTCTGGCCAATCAGGACTGAGCGAGATGGGCTGGACATGCCCTTGAGCCCTCTTGTGGTCTCTCCTGGGCTGGCCGACCTCCCATGCCCTTCTTGGCCCTTTGGGGTCCTTAAGCCTGGTCTGTGCTCCCTCGAGGGATGTCGGAGAGCTGGTTTCAGCCCGATCCCGCAGGCTAGGCGGAGAGAGCCCACTGGTGCACGAATTCGTGCACCGGGCCTCTAGTAATCCATAATAATAAAAGGGTAATATGCTAATTAGACCAGACGTCATTCTGGACGTCCTTCCTGTTAAAGCTGGGCCTGGAGGGAAGCCAGCCTGATCCCGGGTGCCTGTGAGCAGCCCGAGGGAAGCTAGCCTGGGTCCCGGGTGCCGGAGGGAAGCTGGTGCTGGCAGCCGGGGGGAGCAAGACCTACTCTTGCATGAATTTTTATGCATTGGGCTTCTAGTACAAGAATAATCTTTGTCTCATGTACTCAAAACTATAAACCTACTTTTGCCTCACCCTTAATATGCCCAGTGGAGTGAAAAAAGTTAGTGTGATGACCTTATAGTATAGATTTACATATTTAAGATAGATGTCATTTTACATTTGCAAATGAAAATAGCACTGGTAAAAAATGAAGATACACATTTGGGACACACAAGTGCTGTAGTTGGGATATATAGCATATCTAAGTCACACTATTAACCCTTTGCGGTCGTTTGTCTACTCTCAGCCATCAAAGCTTTTTTACCGTTCCGGTCGTATGTCTGCTCTCAGCCACCACAGCAAGGAACCGTACGAATCTTAACTCTATTCATTCATGTATCAGTTCATAATTTCTCTGAAGCTCTTAAGTGC
>NW_006297066.1:613538-614792 GCF_000327345.1 Myotis davidii | reverse complement strand
AGCTGAAAGTAACGATGAAGAGTTTTATTTTGGCACCTTGAATACTGACTCTGACGTAGAAAGTGATAACGTTTGTAGTGATTCTACTAGTAGTGACTTAGTTCCAAAAAAGAATTAATAAATCTTGTTTCTCCTTCATAATCTTGCATGTTATGTATCACTGCTCTTTCAATGGAAATTAATTCCGACCAGTACGACACCCATGTCCAAGTTTAATACGACTGCAAAGGGTTAAAAATTTTTGGTTTTGTAAATTTTCCACACATTTCCATTTTCCAAATATTCCATTCTAGCATTTTAAAATTTAATTGGTATTTAACTTTAATGACGTGCCAATTGCCACTTTTTTCATAATTTTTTGCTTAACTATTTCAGTAACTCAAACTCTACAGTGCAAATTTAAACACACACACACACACACACACACACACACGCACACACACCCCCTAAGCACTGGTTTTGAGGAACTTTGTTATATATGATATATACCAATTTAGAATTTTGCCATATTCCAATATACTGGGAATTAATTTGACTAGCTAGTCCAATATAATATATGCAATAACAAAACAAATTATGATAGATTTGTATATTGACAATTAAAATGATTTCAACATTCCTCAAGATATCTAATATTTCTAGCAGCTTTTAATATATTGAAAAGGGCATACCTCATGAAATATTAAAGTAAATTACATCATTTTGAGGAAGAAAATGACAATCATACCTATTTAGTTTTAATTAAATACTAGAGCAAGATTACTTGTACATTTTAATTTTTTAACTAAAAGTATTTTTTTGCTTCTTTTCTTGTGAAGGCAGAGAAATATACTTTTAGCACAGACCAAGACTGGCAGTGAGAATTACCTATATTTTTAGGTAATTCCGAAATTCTCTGAAGGGTACATGCCTGAGAAAACGGGAGGCATCATCATTAACTGGTATCATACCTGAGGATCCTTAGGGATTTTTAAAATAAGGGATTTGTAGCTTCCACCATATGACCCCACAGTGTGAAATGGTGCATCCTTTTTAGACTGGGAGGTAAGTTCAAGAGCTGTTTGTTGTTCAGAGCTCCATCCAGAGCAAATCACTGTTTGACAAGTTCTAATTTAAGTTGTGCCTGTGTGCAGGTGTCAGCCTCTTTCATAGCTGAAAGAAAAGACCCATTACATTTCATCTGTATCCTTCCCCTAACAACACAGGATTATTCCCCACAGTGGCTTTGCCAGCCACCTTTTCTTTGGGATATTC
>NW_006297066.1:613033-613517 GCF_000327345.1 Myotis davidii | reverse complement strand
GGGGGGGGGGGCAGGCTGGCAGGGCTGCGAGGAAGGGCGCAGAGGGGCAGAAATAGGTCGTCTGGCACTCCCCTACCTTACGAGGCCCGTGGTACTGCCAGTAGCAGCTGCTGGATGCGACTCTGAATATGAAGATGATGAACCTCCCAGCAAGAGGATAGAGGGAAGGAGATGGCAGCGAAGGGAGACCCACACTCACTGTGTCCTTCCCCGCAGGGAGAATTACCTCAAGGGAAAAGCTACAAGGAAGCCACCACCCGCCCCGCCTCTGCCAGCTGGCTCCAGGGTCTGGCAGCCGTCCCTAAGCACCTGGTCACCTGCCTCTGGGTTCAGGGTGGCTGGGGGAGGGACCTGAGGTGTCGAGATGGGTGGGTGGGAAGACGAGGAGGGCTAGGCCAAAGAGGGGGTGCACCGCGGCTCCGCCCCTCGGAGGCGCTGCGCAGGCGCAGTGGCCCTACCGCAGGCAGGGGGCGGCAACATGGCG
>NW_006297066.1:605712-610712 GCF_000327345.1 Myotis davidii | reverse complement strand
ATTTGAATGGGTTTGGAATCTCCTTAACAGATGGGGTTCTATAGATACACAATAGATTAAGAAAGGAAGTGAAGTATTTCTTTTGAGGTAAAACAAGACATTTAACTCTCTTCAGTGCAATGAAAATCTGCCATGAAGTCTCATATGCAAACATTATTGTAGAGATTAACTTTACTTGTACTATTCAGGTTCAGATTATTCAGAAATAAGTTAGTACTGAAATGGTATATCCCCAAATCTACTTAGCACCTTGTAACTGTATTGATTTTTGGAATAAACAAAGTTAGGTTTAAAATTTCTTTGTATGTGTTTAAAGAATGCAATTAATCTTTAAATGGAATTTTTGGGGAAAACAAATGACAAAAGGAGCTACTTGCTAATTAAGTTAATTGTATTGATTGTGGAATACATATTGGTCATATGAAGGGTCATATTTCTTTAATAGTAGTTTTAGGTCTTTATCTTTCCAATATACTCATGATGAAAATGTCATGTGAAAACTTAAACTGATTCTGAAAATATTTGGAAATCTTAGGAATTTAAAAAATAATTATCAAACTTAATTCTATTTGTTTAATAAGTACAATCCAGTAAAATCCATTTAGGGCACTCAGTGACTTGTTAGAGATTGAAAACCCCTAAAGTGGAGTTATCTCTAAAGTGAGTGGTGTTTTTTTTTGAAATCTTAATTTAAAACATTAAATAAAAATGATAGGTGGAAATAGAATAATATCTATCATAGTGCCTTTATGACAGAAAAGAGAAAAACTAGTGAAAATTAAAAACAAGAGAGTTTCTGCCTTAAACAGTACCCTTTTCTCTGTCAAAATATTTTCTTTCTATTTTTTCCTGTACATTCTTTATATATAATATGAGACTACTAATACTTGGTTTTAGGTGCTATTTCTCACATGTCTTGCCAAAGAATTAAAAGTTTTGCAGACTAAAGTTTAGGCATGCAGCAAAATATAGGACTTCTTCAAACACAGCTGTGGCTATAATTTTTTGCTTCTATTTGCCCAAGGTAGAAATGTGTTTTCATTACTCACATTGTGGGTGTTTGTTAAAATTTTCATGCTTTTTAAACCAGTGATTGGCAAATGAAGTCAAGGTTTAAAAGCTCTGGCTGTGGCCTGACTGACTTAGAGGTAGAGATGTCTAAAACTTGGGAGACTGACTTTTAAACTATTTTTTTAAAAATATATTTTATTGATTTTTTACAGAGAGGAAGGGAGAGAGATAGAGAGTTAGAAACATCGAAACATCTTTCAGCTGCCTCCTGCACATCTCCTCCTGGGGATGTGCCCACAACCCAGGTACATGCCCTAGACTGGAATCGAACCTGGGACCTTTCAGTCCGCAAGCCGACGCTCTGTCCACTGAGCCAAACCGGTTTCGGCAAAAAATTTCTATGTAAATAGAAAAAAAATGAATAATTTCCATTGTAGATGGATATATTTTGTATATGATATTATCACTGACTTAAAACATTCATATATGGGGTGGGTGGATAGCATCTGAAAGATGAGTACATTAGTTTGTAAATGACATTACTTGAGAGCATATTGTCAAGGATTTTGCATTGTAGCCTTACTAATGAAAGAAAAACTGATCATCAACAAACTGGTTTAGAGAGGAATTATTTAATGGGACAGTATAAGCGCATTTATAGAAAAAAATTGATTGGCTGTTTTAGTTATAAACCAGGTATACTATTTAATTCATTGCTTCCTTAACATGTTTTTATAAGGTTTTTCCTTCCTTGAGGTAAATGCTATGTAAATATAATGTGTTTTTTGTTTATAACATGAAAGTTTATTTTTATCAAAAATTTTAATATGAGCATTTTTTAGAAAAGATAAAATAGAGAATTAATATTTACTTAATGAAAGAATGCACAATAGGAATTTTTTTGAATAGCTATCTATAATTCTATAGCATTTAATTTGTAGATATTTTCCCCCATGAATTACAGTGTGATATATCAGTGTATCCTTAATTGTAGAAAATGATCATTTTTTTTCACATTTAAGTAGCACATTGCATATTGTATTGAAAATATAACAAGATACTTTCAGGGGATTTTGTGGGCTAAGTTCCTCTTTTTTGGCATATTGATCATATATTTTGGTAAAAAGAAATTTCTAAGTTATTCTTCTATAATTGAATGTGACAGTAACTTTTATTCCTTTGAGTTTATTTGAAGCTTGATAATCAGAATAATTTCCAATTAAAATGTATTTAAAATTTTACAAACAAAAGGTATGTTCTGCATTTGAACTAAATTTATTTTTAAAATATGAAGCATTTTAGAATCATAGTCCTTAATATTAATAAAACCACATTTATTTATATTAAAATAATTTTTTGCATTTTAATTTATGTTGACATGTAAGCTTTTCATATTAACTTGAATTATATTTTATTCTTGCTATTGGGTGTTGAAAATTAAATTAAAATGCATATGTAATTATTGAACTTTCAGAATCTTGAGTTCTTAGGTTTTCCACAGAAATATTAATTCCATCATATAATTACACTAAAGTAGCAAATATTCTCTAGCCAGTCTTTAGTCAAGTTACATTAATTTTAAATAAGTACTTTGTATATTGCTAGTTAGTTTTTGGCAAATACGATACTATTAATTAAATGTATCTCTAGGCCCTCTCTGCTTTTGCTATATTTTCTCCAACACAATGTAAAGAAATTTATTGGTTCTAGCAGACCCAACGCCCATATTGGTATACTGATATAGCTGTATTATACTAGTAAAATTCAGTCGTCCATCTTTTTGACTATTTAAATATTATTTTGCATAAGTTTTATAGGTTTTTCATTTCTTGCCTGTACATCTCATATTTTATGAATTGTCAGTATATCTCCTTATATGAAGATATACCTGTCACTCTCTGGTATTATGGTTTACAGGTGGTTCCCCTCCTATGCTGTGAACTCCAAGAGGGCAGGAACTTATCTTATATATATTTATTCTCTGTATTTCTGAGTCTTGGATAAGTTAATGCATTTTGAGTATGCAGGATAACATTATTAGGCAGAAGATCAGTTTCTGAAATTCTGTTCAGTTGTAGGAACCAGACCCAAGATCCTTAAATAAATTAGACTCATGTCAAATTAATATATTGTTTATTCCTATGACTAGAAATGTGTGTGGAATATGTATGACGTTATTTATGTAGTCATTATTATGTATGTAAGTGTTATTTTAAACTGGTATCCTGCAATACGTAAGAATCCGATAAAGACTTTTCAGTAAACCTATGTTTGTCAAATATATAAGCACATAATGAAGATTGTGTTAATATTAATAAAGAATACATAGTGCATTGAATAGAAATTTAAAAAATGATGGTTAGCATTTGTCACATTACCAGGAATAGTGGATATCTCTTATTTTTGTCTATCTAGCATAATGGTAATGTAATGGGGAGCCACAGGGTCAGTCACAGGACTTGTGCTGGAACTCCTGTTGGCACTGCTGAACAAGTCAACTCATTCCATAGTTGGCGATGCCTGTGTTAGAATTTGACCAAAAGTGAATCAAGAGCAAGAAATGTGTGTGTGATTCTGCTTGAGAACCTGAAGTTCTCTGTGCCTATATTAATTATTGTGTAACCATTAAATTTTCTCTTTTAAAGCTTATTATTATTGTTGTGATTAGCTTGAAGTCTATTTAAATTGGGTTTTTTGTTACTTATAAAGAGAAAAGATCCTTGGGAGTGTAGACATTAGTAACTGGAAATGGGACATTGTAAGGAACAGACCTTAAAGGTTGAAATAGAATGCAAGGCAGTGAGGATGTTGCTTTCTCTACCAATTCCTCTTAAGGAATTATAGAGCAGCTGTTTTAAATTGTCACCTGTGTTATCTTTGCTCATGAAACTATTGAGACTGGAACTTTAGTGATAATAGAGTGTTTTGGGCATGTCTCGGGTCCTTTGATGATGCCTTATAAGAGGAATTAGCTTTGGTCCAAGCTGGCATGCCTGAAATCATAGATGGAAGAGAATATTGACTTTCCAACTAAGAGAGGCCCTTTCTGTCCTTAGACACCATCCACAATAGTAGAGAATCAGAATACATACCAAGAACCTTGAAGGTTGAAAAGCCCCAATTTTTGATGAGTTTAAATTAGAACCAGGTAAAGTTCTGTTTTATAAGCTTCTCCCAAGCATCCCATGTATATTTCCAGACTCCTGACCAGAGTAACAATCCAGTTACTAAAGAGCTTTAAAAGAGGGTGCAACTAGGGAATAGGTGCTAGAATAGTTGTGCCTGGTTACACAGCTTATTGTTTCACATTGCTTCCCGGAAAATAATTAAGCTGAGGGCTAAGGGGATGAGTCCTGTGAAGGCCTGTTGCTTTGAGACTGAATATTGCTATGAAACTGGAAAGGTGGCAATCTAGATTTATATACTGTATCCTGACAAGATCTCTGGCTTTGTTTGCTAATTTATCCAGTTGCCTGAAGTAAATTGACCAAAAGCTTATTAAGCTTTTAGGGAAACTATTTCCAGGATAACCTCAAGCCTGGTAAACAAAGGCCTGTATTCTTATATTTCAAAGGCAGTTCTCGGTAAGAGGAAGTTGGCTACTAAAGCAGTACAACTACTAAAAGGAATATCTAAGGCCGTAGAAGGTAATGGATAAGAGAGGTCTTCTGAGATAGTAATAATGAGTACTTCCAAATTGACTGACCAAGGAACTCCATTGCCAGGACAAGGAATTTTTGCTACTCTGACCATTAATGTATGGTCGGTCTGTGCTTTGAATCAGTGACGATGGTTTGTTTTACCCTTTTCACTCTTTTAAGTAGGAATTAAGTTCTTTTACCATTATATATTAACTAGAGGCCCGGTGCACAAAAATTTGTGCACTCGGGGGGCAGGGGGGTCCCTCAGCCTGGCCTGTGCCCTCTCACAGTCAGGGACCCCTTGGGAGATAACGCCCTGCTGGCTTAGGCCTGCTCCTGGGTGGCAGA
>NW_006297066.1:598838-604490 GCF_000327345.1 Myotis davidii | reverse complement strand
ATCTCGCTGATTAGCCAATGGGAAGGGTAGCGGTCGTACGCCAATTACCATGTTTCTCTTTTATTAGTGTAGATTACTAGTGACCCGGTGCATGGATTCCTGCACATTGAAAGGAAATTAATTAGAAGGTGGCCAGTGGGGTGGGACTGGGTGAGATGGGCTGGACACGCCCTGGATCCAACCTCCTGAGGTCCCTCCCTGGCTGGCTGCACCTAGGGTGGTGCCATGGCTCCAAGGGCCTGTGTGGAGTGAGTGGAATCCCTCTGGCAGGTGGGGTCCCTCGCCCTGGCCTGCGGGGATCAGACTGAAACCGGCTCTCCAACATCTCCGAGGGATCCCGGAATGTGAGAGGGCACTCTGTCATACAGGGTGTGGAATGCAGACACAAGTGTGCAGTAAACCAGATTTGGGGCCAATAGTGCCCCAGCAACAACATAACCCATGGCCAAAGGTGGAATTGCAGGGCCCCACAAGGAATCGGGTTCCCTCCTCTCTGGTTTCTGGGTGTGTCACCCGATAACTGCCACTGCCAAGTCACTGCAGCTTGGCAGCTCCTGCATTGAGTGTCTGCCCCTTGATGATCAGTGCATGTCATAACTACTGGTTGGACGGACACTTAGCATATTAGCCATATCTATATCTATATCTATATCTATATCTATATCTATATCTATATCTATATCTAAATTATGTATATACAATTACATAGCCATATTGTCAGATTATTAGGTACTACCCAAAAGAATTTAGATCTGACCAATTGCTCCTAGCTCAAAGATTTTCCTTTGTTTCTCCTCCTTCCCCGGGTGAGATGATGAGTGTGTATTTTGTTGTGCCTAAGATAGTAATTTTGCTAAACGGGGAGTTTAAAATGTGTTACATATATGGAAAGAAGTGAGTTTCTAAGGTGTATGAGCAGTCAAGGAATAGAATGTTTCAGATTTCTGTTGGTTTTAACTGCATAGAATCCATTGTTTCTGATGCTAACAGTTCTAGACTTTTTGATACTCCTTTGGGGAGTCATTCCTTTTTAATTCTTGTTTACATGGTTTGGGATTTCCCTGAATTCCTTTCTGCTTTCCTGGACCAGAAACAGAAACTGGACCTGGCCTATCAATAAAAGATATTGGTTAAAAATTTAGCTGCACATCTGAGACAGCATGATAACTTCTTTCATTCTGCTAGAGAAAAAAAGGATGCTCATCACTAGAGTTGCTAAGATGTTAGAATGTAAGTTTAGATTTCATTGGCAATCTGCCACAATTAATGCAGAGTATGCTTGAGAATGAAGTTAGCATAGAGGCAACTAGAACCAAGAGATGATTGACAGTGGTATTTTTGGAGCCTTTCAAGTCAGTTATATCCCCAGACTTTTCAGTGTATTAAGCTAATGCGTTTCCTGTTTTGTTTATGATAGTTTGAGTTGGGTTGTTTTCATTTCAGCCCCATGATTCTGTTACTGGTAAGGGGACCTGGCCCTGAGAGGGTCTGGTTGGTTGTGTGTGGGTTCTTGACTTTGGCAGGGACACGAGTCTGTATGACCATGAAGAAACATTTATTAAAGCTGGGGACTGTGAAACAAGAACGGGCTTAGCATAGAAGAAGCAACAGGAGAGCCTAGGCTGGGCTGCCCTAGATTCCTGGGAAGTCAGAGAAAATGGGGCCTTGGGATCAGGTTCAGGTGTTAGCCTGGGATGAGCTGCTGCTGCCCATTGCTCCTCTGGTTGCAAGCCTGCTGGGGTCCTTTAGGATTTAGGAGATGCATGCCTGTGGGGGAAGACGTGGGAGAAGAAGAGGGAGGGAATGGCGGGGATTGCTCCCCAGAGGGAGAGATTACACTAGGTCCTTTGTCTTGAGGCTTTATCTCTTTCTTACTGGCGGGAATCTTAGGGGAGGTCTCAGGAGAGGGTTTCAACAGAATATTCATCAGTTTTCTAGGTGTGCTCCTCAGGGTCATGGTCTTCATTGATTGGTCAGTGTCAGAGCAGGGGGTCATTAGTCATTGTAGCTGGTTCTAGTGTTGCCCACCTGGTTTTGATGCTTTTCTGGATCTGGAGCAGATGTATAACTGAGGCCTAGATTTATTTTTAGGGAGGTGACCTTCTATTAATTGCTCTGTTATGTTGTTTAGCTGTCTCAGTTTTCCTACTTCACTGTCCTGCCTCAATTCCTGATTAATATTCTGAATTAATTTTTTAAAAAATATTGGGTATATGTATTACAGGACAAATAAGAAAAAAATTAACTTGGCAAAGGACTTGATATATTTAAAGAAAGAAGAAATATATATTGCTAGTTAATGCAAAATTATCCTTCACTAAATAATAGTGAGGTACCATGAATAAGAAGAAAATTACCATTAAATTAAAAAGAAAACCATCATTTTTTTCTAGGCATGCTTAAATAACCCTAAATGATGTTATTGGAAGGGTAAATGTTAATAGCTGTTCTGAATGACATTTTAACAGTATGTATCCAGGTTTTTGACATCAGTCCTTAGTTCTTTAGATTAAGGAAGAGTTTATCTGTGGACAATTATAGGGGTTAAATGTAGTTTTGTGATATAAGAGTTGGCAAAAACCTAAATCTTCAACAGTAGGAAAGGTTAAATAAATTATTTTACATTCATGTTATGGAATATCATACAGTCATTAAAACTTTATGTGCCTCAGTTTCATTAGGTGTAAAAGGGGATATTTACCTTAAGGTTTTTGTACAGATTAAATGAATTTACATGTATATACATCAATGTGAAAGAGACAAATTGATTGGTTGCCTCATGCCAGAGCTTATAACTGAGGTACATGCCCTTGACCAGACTCAAACCTGGGACCCTTAAGTCTGCAGGCCGATGCTCTATCCACTGAACCAAACCAGCACTGCTTCGTTTTTTAAAAACCCTCACCAGAAGACATGCCCAGAGATGATTTTTAGAGAGAGCAGGAGGGAGAGGGAGAAACATTGATGTGAGAGTGTAACATCGTTGGACTGCCTTCTGTATGCCCCCTACTGGGGATCAACCTGGGCATATGCCCTGACCTGGAATTGAACTTGCAGCCTCCTGGTATACTGACAGACGCCCAACCAACTGAGCCACACCGGGCAGAACCTTTAATCCTCACCTGAGGATATGTTTTTATTAATTTTTAGAGAGAGAGAAACATCAATGTGAGAAACATTGTTCAGTTGTCTTCCATACATACTCTGACTGGGAATCGAACCTGCAACCTTTTGGAAATGGGATGATGCTCTAACCAACTGAGCCACTGGCCAAGGCATAAATTAGTATCTCTTAAAATGCCTGGTACAAAGCTAACTTTTTTTAGTGCTTACTATAGTTTTTTTTATTTTTTTTTATTTTTATTTTTATTTTTATTTTTATTCTTATCCTGAGACTGGATATATCTGATCAGAGAAAAAACATCTATTTAAAACTGAGCTATACTTTTTTAGCTTGGAGTACCTGAGCCTGGTAAACCTGTCAGAGAACAGATCTCAGCTATCCACAGATCATGATCTCCTGTTAAACATAGGAGGTCTGTTCCCCTGAATCTTGCATAGTCTTTAACAGTGCATTGGGTCATTTTTCCTAATTTCTTATTTTGAGTGAAGTGGATGGAAAACTGGAGAAAGGATAGATAGGAGGTTATTCAAGTTCCTTTGCCAGGAATCTCTTCCATCTCTTCCCTTAAATAGCTGAATTTCACATGAAGACCTAGTAGGACATGAATGATGATCCTAGGTAAATAATACCTCCCTCTGGGAGCATTAGCTTGAATATTTAGAAGACTACTTGAATAACAAGCCTAAGGGACAAGTTAGAAGAATAACAACGATTTTGTGATCACTTGTTTTAGAAAATATTAGCCTATATTTCAATAGCTCTTAACTGTTTACAGTTCATTTGTGAAATTACTCTTCATTAACTAATCCTCAGAATAACCTTCTTTTCAGATACCATTCCTTTTCTGCAGATTTGGAAACAAAGGCCGTATGAAATGTCAAGTAGTTACACAAGGTTATCTAGGTATTAAGTTGGAAGAGTAGGGACTCAGACCTTCAGATTCAAAAGATGGAGTCTTTCCCATTATTAATTGAAATGTTTATCCAGTACTTAGAAATTATCCCAAAGGCCAGTTTTATGTGAAGAGATGTTAGAGGAGAAGGGACCAGCCAGCCTCAGTGAGTTGATTCTGTGGTAGGGAATGCTAACCATAAAGGGGTTCAGGACAAGATGTTCACAGGAAATAAAAATGAATGCAGGACAGTTTGATGGATTTGAACACAAAAGTGATTTAGCAAGCCCAGCTGGTGAGGTTCAGTGGTTGAGTGTCAACCCATGAACAAGGAGGTCACGATTCTATTCCTGGTCAGGGCACATGCCGGGCTTCGGCCTGGATCCCCAGTAGGGGCTGTGCAGGAGGCCTCTGATCGATGATTCTCTCTCATCGATGTTTTTATCTCTCTCTCCCTTTTTCCCTTCCTCTCTCTAAAATCAGTAATAAAAAATATATTTTTAAAGTGATTTATCAAGAAATATAAACTCTGGGCCCAGTACACAAATTCATGCACCTTGAAAGGAACTGTGGGCACAGGGTGGGTCTCAGTCCATCCTATGGGCCCCCGCTTGGCCCCTCCCACCGTGGCCCCGGTCCCCTGTCTGCCTGCAGCTCTGCTTCTGCCGCCCTGTTCCCACCCACTGATATCACGGAGCGATTGGGGCTGGTGCCAGGTCGCCCCTTAGGAGCAGGGAGAGGGGAGAAGCCTTCAGGGGCGATCAGGGCCTGCAGCCGCTGCTTGTACCCGCTGATGGTGCTGACCGATTGGGGCCGGCACCAGGTGCCAGCTGTGGGTGCGAGTGGCGGCTGTGGCACAGGCAGCGGGTGTGAGCGGCGCCGGCGCCTGCTGTGGGTGGGACTGCGGCGAGTAGGAGCAAAGAATTTTCAGTAACCACCAGAGGCTCGCCCCAGTGACAGCGACTGATGCCCTACCTTGGTCTGGTGCCCCCATTCACCTGTTCCACCATTCTGTCTCTGCCAGTGCCTGCCATGTTCCATGCTCTACCACCTGCCGCTGACGCCTGCTATGTTCCGTGCGCATCCCCTGGTGGTCAGTGCACGTCATAGCAACCGGTTGTTCGATTGTTCCACTGTTGGGTCTATTTGTATATTAGGGTTTTTCTATATAGATTGTTTTTCTGATGGAGTCAGATAGTTCTTGTAGAGCTCTTTCATTTTTGTTTATGCTGAAGTCTCTCTCTTTTTCGATGATTCTCTCTCATCGATGTTTTTATCTCTCTCTCCCTTTTTCCCTTCCTCTCTCTAAAATCAGTAATAAAAAATATATTTTTAAAGTGATTTATCAAGAAATATAAACTCTGGGCCCAGTACACAAATTCATGCACCTTGAAAGGAACTGTGGGCACAGGGTGGGTCTCAGTCCATCCTATGGGCCCCCGCTTGGCCCCTCCCACCGTGGCCCCGGTCCCCTGTCTGCCTGCAGCTCTGCTTCTGCCGCCCTGTTCCCACCCACTGATATCACGGAGCGATTGGGGCTGGTGCCAGGTCGCCCCTTAAGCAGGGGGAGAGGGGAGAATCCCACAGGGGCGATCAGGGCCTGCAGCCGCTGCTTGTACCCGCTGATGGTGCTGAC
>NW_006297066.1:590052-598825 GCF_000327345.1 Myotis davidii | reverse complement strand
CGGGGCGGGCGCTGGCAGTGGGTGTGAATGGCAGCTCTGGAGCAGGCAGCGGTGCGAGTGCCAGGTGGGACCGCGGCTCAGGGAAGCAAAGAATTTTCAGTAACCACCAGAGGCTCGCCCCAGTGACAGCGACTGATGCCCTACCTTGGTCTGGTGCCCCCATTCACCTGTTCCACCATTCTGTCTCTGCCAGTGCCTGCCATGTTCCATGCTCTACCACCTGCCGCTGACGCCTGCTATGTTCCGTGCGCATCCCCTGGTGGTCAGTGCACGTCATAGCAACCGGTTGTTCGATTGTTCCACTGTTGGGTCTATTTGTATATTAGGGTTTTTCTATATAGATTGTTTTTCTGATGGAGTCAGATAGTTCTTGTAGAGCTCTTTCATTTTTGTTTATGCTGAAGTCTCTCTCTTTTTCCCTCTTTGTCATTTCTTATTTCCTATCTTTGATATCACTGATTCTTTTCTCCATCTGGTTGGCTCTGTTTTCTTTTCTCAGTAGTTTACTCTTAATTTCCTTAATTGCATGCTTCATTTCTAGGATTTCCGATTGGTTTTTTAAAGTTTCAAATCTTTTTGGTAAAATACTCATTTTGTTCATTGAATTGTTTTTTGAATGCATTGAACTGCCTGTCTGTATTTCTTGCATCTCATTGAGTATTTTTAGAACTGCAGTCTTGTAATCTCTGTCATTTATTTCACATATGTTTATGTGTTCCAGCTTGCTTTCTGGGGATTTTTCATTTTCTTTCTGATTATCCTCGTTACAGTGGTTATTGATGGTATTTTCTGCTGTCCTTTGCCTAGGCGATTATATCTGTCTATGTTAATGGCCATTGGCAGTTTCCTCTGAAGAGATCTTTCTCCTCTTTTCCAATAGATGGTGCTGAATTCTTTGATCTTCCAGTCTTGATCTCCACGTCTTCCATAAGGCAGTAATGCTGGGCTCCTTTGGATTGGGGTTTGTTTTGCCCTCACCATATTGGTGACCTCTGATCTTTGTGGGGTCCTGCCCCAAGCCCCCACGTGGGGATCTGGGAAACAGCAGCTCTATTGCACTAGCTCTTGGTTTACAGGTGATAGGCTCCTCAACCTGAGTCCAAGGGTAATGGGAGGTGAATTTTTAGGAGTACATGTCATGGCAGTGCTCTGTGGTTCTGTTTCTTTGTTTGAAACACCATTGCAGAACTGACAGTGGAGAGCCTCAGGGCAGAACCCTGTGCTCTGTTCCTTCAGGCTGAAGGAAGCGCTTGCTACTGCAGGCTTCCTCCTCTCTTCAGGCCATGATGTGAGCTCCAAGCTGTAGGGCTTTGCTATAGGTCCTTTGCACTTTCCTCCTTTCTCATTTCTCGTTTACTCTAAGTCAGGGGTCCCCAAACTATGACCCGCGGGCCACATGCAAATACAAATATTGTGTTTGTTCCCATTTTGTTTTTTTACTTCAAAATAAGATATGTGCAGTGTGCATAGGAATTTGTTCATAGTTTTTTTTAAAACTATAGTCCGGCCCTCCAACGGTCTGAGGGACAGTGAACTGGCCCCCTGTTTAAAAAGTTTGAGGACCCCTGGTCTAAGTTGTCCAGCTTTAGATGTTTCAGTGCACCGTTTCTCAGGCGTGCCTATGTATTGAACAGGTAATTCTTTGTTGAATAATAGTTGGTAAACTTGTTGAAATTTTAGGGGGAGAAGCCAAGGTTATTTCTCACGCCACCATTCCTCTGACATCCTAATTTATTTTAAGAGTGGGTGAAGTAGTTGTGAGGAACCATTTTTGTCTGTGGAAGTATGTTGAGCAAATAGATTTTAGTCACATTTTCTGGGTTTTTAAATTAATTATATTGGGCTTTTTTTATTCCAGAAATAATGTTTAATAATGTTTAGTGACCCATACTCATGACAAACTGTCATTTGGAATGACAACTGTATCCAATTACATTGAAAAATTATGCTGCCAAAATCTGAATAAATTGAAGATGACTTCTTAGAAAATATGAGGTCTAGACATTTACAATAGTGATTATAGTTCCAATGAGAGTGGTTGGGGTTTTGAACCAATATGATCTCATTTTACCTTAATTACCTCTTCAAATGTTCTGTCTCCCAATACAGTTAGAATTTGAGGTTCTGAGGGCTAGCATTTTTGTGAGTGCGGGGAGGTGGGGAGTTAGGAGGGACCAGCCCCCATATAGTCTCTTTAAATATGACAGAAAAACACCAATCCCAGGTTTATTGGGTTTTATAAGTTTACTCCTTCAGTTCCTATCTGCAGCACCCAATATTCCTTTGAAATACCAGATAGACCCACAGTGGCTGGCAGTAAATTTCAGAACTTCAGAATTTAAGTTCAGGTTCTCTGAGCATTCTGTGTTGCAGTGTCATTTATCCAAAATTGGTACCTCCCTGTAGTTGGGGAACTTTAAACATACCAGTGAAAAAAGCTTTTTCCCCTTCAAGAAAAAGGAAAATCACTCCTTAACACTCAGCAGGTATGGCTATGAGGTTTTTCCTCCTGTCCCATCTCTTCAGGTTTAGTTTTTGCAGTGGAAGAAGAGACACCAAAAATGCAACCTGAGTTACAAGAAACAGACAGGGATGGTTATAAAAGGGAGTGGCCAAAAGCAACTGAGATACTCCTTTACCTCCCAGATGGAATATATGTGCTTCACAGAAACACAACAGGTCCCCAAAATACAAAAGCTAGAATTTCAAAATCCATTCATCCAAGGGTGGTGAAAGGTAGGAAGGGGAAGTGGGAAGGTAAATAGCATGGGGAGAAAAAATATTCAGATCAGTCCAAGCACAGGGGCTGGCAAATGCTAGGAAAGACCTGCAGAAAAACTTGTCCTTTCAGACTCACAGGTGTTGAAAATCCACATATTGGTGTTAGGAAGGTTGTGTCTTACTGGCACGCACCAGAGACAAAAAATCCAATTCCTCAGAAGGGAATATGCAGAGGGCCCTTGGCAGAGTTGGTCCTGCCTTTCCTGGCAGGGGAGAGGAACAAGGAAAGAGCTGCAGAACCTCCTTCCAATCCCACTCATCTCCTCTGGATGGCAGATGACTCAGTGGCCTGAAGTAGCCTTCAGTTTGGCAGGAGATGAAAGTGGTGGAGGGAACTTCTCTGCAGAGGTTGAGGTACTCAGAGCAGAGTAGGTAGACCATCTTGTGAAAGTCTTTTGCTTAAGAGAACCACCAAGGAGATGAGGCACAACAAAGATAAGCTTTGCCAGGGGTCTTTGCTTCATTGGCACTGACAACAAATAAAGGAAAGAGGATAGAGAAGAGGCAGGCATTGATAATGCATGATGACTGCATTGCTGTGAGAACAAACTAAATCGTAAGTTAGTAAGGCCAATTCCTCTCTATGTTTGACAATTGCTGGTGCATTTCAATTCTTTTATTGAACCCTGATACTTAAATCAGTATAGTGAATTGAGAAAGGACATATGCAGGAGACTAACCAGCTGGAATGGAAAGAGACTCACAAACATCCCTTGGATGAGGAAAAGAGCCTGAAGCAGAAGGTTTGAAGAGCACGTCAACAATGATTTTGCTAACACTAGGGAATATGTGAGGTTTCCTCCCAGATACCTTGAATGCCAGGTCAGCTATATCTTGAAGTCAAATGGCATTCACAAACAGGGGGAACACTCAAAGAGCACTGAAAATTATTGTCAGGGAGAATTCCATCCGTGACCAAACATCTCCATGTAGAGACAGATTAGCAGTTACTGACTGAAGTACAGGAATAAACAATGAAACAAGAGGAGACTAAACCAGAATACCCCACCATTTTAAGCACAGCACTGGAGAAATTCTACCAAGAATATGTGGCTTCACTCTCTTGTTTCCTCTTTATACTCTCGACTCTCCTCTGTGCCAGGGTAGGACACTACCTGCCCTTTTTTGACACTGCTCCTCTTTTGCTGAACTCAAGCATCAAGATGGTACAAATTCCCCAAGTGGAGTCTTTGATTCCCCTGGGAAGGCTCTGGAGAAATGTTTGACACTGCCAGCCATCTCTTCACCTCCCAAACTACCAACTATATAGAGGAGAGAGAAGCATCCCAAGATCTTTCATTATGAAGAACCCGGCAGCTCCGTTGCTGGGCTCTGGTCTGGCCCCTCACCCACGGAGGGCCACTCCGATCCTCCTCACCCAACTGCGAGCTGACGCCTACATGGGCGATCCTAGGGCTGAGGCCACTGCGCCTGCACTGTGAGGGTTAGCATTTTAACATGAATTTTGGAGGTACACAGCAGGTCTTAAGTGAAAATAAGGATAAAATAAGTGGTGGTGATAAAACTATGAGATATATTTATAGTGTTCTACATAAATTTCCTTTAAAATTTACAGTTTTTCATTACATAAACCCCTGACTTTCTTAATTTGAATTATTTTATTCTTTTTCTTTCTTCTACTTTCTCCTTTACTCTCTCATGTTTTTATTCTCATACTAGAGGCCTGGTGCATGAAATTCATGCGTGTGTGTGTGTGTGTGTGTGTCCCTCAGCCGAGCCTGCACCCTCTCTAATCTGGAACCCCTCGAGGGATGTCCAACTGCCCGTTTAGGCCAGGTCCTGGTGGGATCGGGCCTAAACGGGCAGTCATGTATCCCTCTCACAATCCAGGACTGCTGGCTCCCAACTGTTCTCCTGCCTGCTTGCCTGATTTCCCCTAACCTCACCCCTGTTAGCCTGATTGACTCTTAACTGCTCCCCTGCTAAGCCGATTGCCCCTAACTGCCCTCCCCTGCAAGCCTGGTCTCCCCTAACTGCCCTCCCCTGCTGGCCTGGTCGCCCCTAACTGCCCTCCCCTGCCGGCCTGGTCACCCCTAACTGCCCTCCCCTGCCAGCCTGATCGCTCCCAACTGTCCTCCCCTGCAGGCCTGGTCGCCCCTAACTGCCCTCCCCTGCCGGCCTGGTCACCCCTAACTGCCCTCCCCTGCCAGCCTGATCGCTCCCAACTGTCCTCCCCTGCAGGCCTGGTCGCCCCTAACTGCCCTCCCCTGCAGGCCTGGTCTCCCCTAACTGCCCTCCCCTGCTGGCCATCTTGTGTCCACATGGGGGTGGACATCTTGTATGTTGGAGTGATGGTCAGTTCGCATATTACTCTTTTATTAGATAGGATGCCTTCATCTGTGCATCCAAAGGCATTATTTAATGGTGTCACTAAGCCCAAATAGTTTTGACTCTTTTTTTTTTTTTTTTTTTTTTTTTTTTTTTTAGCTAATTACAAGTGTTATTTTTATATCTGCTGCAATGTTGGTAGAAAATCAATGTCTTCACTCTCCCTCAATAATAACAATAAGGATAATAATAATGAACCTCTGTTTAGCTCATGAAGCACCAGGTAGCCATTGTGCTAAGTCAGCTATTTTCATCTGAAGACACACATAAACTAATTACTAAAATTCTGGGCACACCAAAAAATGTTCTAATTTTTGCTGATGTGACAAAAAATAGATATAATTTTTATTGATTTACAAAAATAAAAATAAAAATAAAAAGTAGTAGCTGCCTATTCTTTTTGCTCCAAAGTGACTTTTAAAAAAATCAAGTGCCTATATTTGTCTATAAGGATTTCTGATACCAAGAATTAATAAATCAGACACAACCTTATTATGCGCTGTGACCAATAAGATGTAACACTCTTATATGATCTCTATATTTATGGTTCAAATGAGGGCATTCATACCCGATGGCTGTTGTCATTTTTTTGGCAATCTAAGGAAAAAGAGGTTAGTGTTCCTGACCAATTAGTCAGATACTGGATATTTTAAAAATTCTGTGGCACACTGGTTGGAAATCTTTGTGCTAAGTTCTTTACATGCATTAAATCTCACCAGAGTCCTGTGAAGTTAGGTAGTGATGAGGAAACTAAGGATTATAGGTGTAAATAATATTTTCAAGATTTTATAGGTAATATGCATTGTTAGGTTTCAAACAGATGCAGGATTTGCTATGCTTATTGCCTCTATTTTAGAAATCTTAAGAATTTAATTTGCTGCTATCTTAAATTCTAACTATAGTCTCATTGAAATTAAGATAAGGAAATAGCATCACGTGTTCATAGCTTCTGTGGTAACTTTGCCAAGCATTTAGCACACTTAACTTTGGGTATTTAAATTTATTGAAGTTTTGATTCTTAAGCCCTTAGAAGTCTACTTACTAGACTTCTAAGGTAGTCATTCAGTATTTCCTCTCCACTTAGCATATAGCACAAAGTTCAGTGGCATGATTTATATTGCATGTCATCATCTGCCCCTTCCTCTCTGGTCACAGTTTATTTCGCCATAAGCTGTACATTCTCCTGTCATAATAAACTAGTATTTTTACTTTCAGGATTTTAACATACTCTTATGGCTCTGAGGTGCTGCACATGTTTTTTAGGGTTGTTTAGGAACTATACTATTGATCACCTATTGAGACAATATCTAATGTATGTTTGTGTGCGGTTTATTTTTATTTTTATTTTTTATTTTTGTCTCTGTACTATTCAGAGTGATAATGGGGCCCAAAAGATAATTACTGCTTCTGGACCAAAAAGGAGATATTCACAGGCTGATGTGGGCTACCTTCAAGAAAATCTGTACATACCTATTTGTGTCTGACCAAGTGTATTTTTATTTCTGTTTGTTTATTTATTTTGATTTTGGAGAGAAAGGGAGAGGGAGAGACAGAAACATCAATGTTGAGAGAGAATCATTGATTGATTGTCTCCTGCATGCCCCCCAGTGAGAATCCAGCCCACAATATGGGCATGTTCCCTGATTGGGAATCGAACTGTGACCTTTTGGTTCATAGGTTGACACTCAACAACTGAGCCGCACCAGCCAGGCTAAACAACTGTATTTTAAATGGGAGGCAACAGGAGAGGGGCAGGGTTGTGAAGGAAGAGCAGGGGAAGACCATTAACTAGGTTACCAGGTAGATAGACATTTGATCCCACCTCGGTCAAGGTAACACTGGAACATAGTAGAGATATTGGACTGGGAAAATGACTGTTGTGAGTAGCTTCTGAATGCTCCACAGCAGTGCCCAAAGTACAGGACTCATCATAGCAGTGTTCTAGGGATGACTTGCCTAGAAATCTAGCACTGTGTATTTGGAGAGTTGAGGTTGTCTATTAAGATTTTAGAGTATAGTTCAGCAACATTCTTGGATGATCTTAAATCCTAAAAAATTTCTAAATACCTAATGGAGAGGAGAAGGAGATTAATTTTAAACATTTATTTCTAGGTGGTGGTTGGGATCTCAAGTGTTCAAACCTAGTGATAGTATGCTGGGATGTAGTAGGATTGAAAAGATGATTCTTTTCTAAAAATTTCAAATTCTATTAAGAGACCAATATGTAAATTAAAAATTACTAAATATCCCTAGCCAGTTTGGCTCAGTTTTTAGAGCATCGGCCCTTGGACTGAAGGGTCTCTGGTTCAATTCTAGTCAAGGTCATGTACCTAGGTTGCAGGCTTGATCCCCAGCCCAGGTCAGGGTGTGTTCTGGTGGCAACCAATCAATGTTTCTCTCTCTCTGTTTCTTCCCCTCCCTTCTTCTCTCGTTCTAAAAAAAATGAATGGCAAAAAATATACTTGGGTGAAGATTAACAGCAAAAAATACACTAAATAGTGTGATCAGGCCTTTGTGGTTTCACTTGCTTGAATTCAAATCCTGGCACTGCTTTTTTTCTCTTGTGATCTAGAGTAAAAATATGTATTAGAATACGATATCACAAAGGAGATGATAAATTATTTGCAGGAGTCAGAAAAGATTTTCAGATGGAAGATTCTCTTGAGATTGGCCTTGAAGAGTGAGCAGAAGTTTATGGAGTAGGCAGGATGGAGCAAGGGCATTCTAGTACTGGAAGTTTGAATTGGTACAGTATATTTAAAATAGTATCTCCTTCTAGGAGTGTTTTTCTCTTTCAAAAAATCAGTACTTAGTCTTTAGGATTTAGCTTAAGCTTCTGTCATTTCCATTTTTTCTTGTATCCATTAGCACCTTGTAAATACATTAATCTCAACAATCTTAGGAGTCTCATTTTTGAAATGTATTGTGGTTTGCAAAACTGCAATTTGCAAAAACAAGGTCTCTAGACACTAAGGGGTAGGGAGAAGAAAAGAAATAAAAACAATGACTTAATCATGTATATATTTATATATAAGTACATAAAGAAAGTTCTGGAAACAGCTGTTACCAAAACAAACCAGAATCACTTGTTGCTTGTTTGCACCAAATATAATGTAACTAGAGGCCCAGTGCACGACATTCGTGCACTGGAGGGTATGGGGGTCCCTCAGCCTGACCTGCACCCTTTCCAATCTGGGAGCCATCAGGGGAGCCCTCTCCAATCTGGGATTTTCTGTCTGTCTTTGCAATCATATGAGCGAATTGTCTGAGACCCCAACTCAGTTTGGTTTGTTGCTCACAGAATAATAGAGGCATTTTTTTTTTCTTTGCTTCATTGGTGGAGATTTCCTGGAAGTTTTAAGATATCTTACCTTTAATTTTTCCTAGACACTCTGATTTTACTTATATCTCTCACCTTTGCTTTCCCTCCATCCCTCACCACAACAGTAGCTTGCTCCAGGCTTGCTTTGCTCTAGTTCAGTGGTTCTCAACCTTCTGGCCCATTAACTACAGTTCCTCATGTTGTGACCCAACAATAAAATTATTTTCGTTGCTACTTCATAACTGTAATGTTGCTACTGTAATGAATCACAATGTAAATATCTGATATGCAGGATGGTCTTAGGCGACACCTGTGAGTCCC
>NW_006297066.1:573661-589112 GCF_000327345.1 Myotis davidii | reverse complement strand
CCCACAGTTTGCCAACCACTTGGCTAGAGTAGACGGAGCTTGATTGGCCACCTCTGCTTCAGGTGAGGGTAGGTTCTACCCCAGGGGTGGGCAAACTTTTTGACTCGAGGGCCATAATGGGTTCTTAAACTGGACTGGAGGGCCAGAACAAAAGCATGGATGGAGTGTTTGTGTGAACTAATATAAATTCAAAGTAAACATCATTACATAAAAGGGCATGGTCTTTTTTTTTTTTTTGGGGTTTTATTCATTTCAAACGGGCCGTATCCGGTCTGCGGGCCGTAGTTTGCCCACGGCCGGTCTAGGAGATCTGCCTGCCACCAGAACTAAGATTCCCAGCATTCCTGGTGCTCCCTGCACTCTTGATTTTCCCTCCTGCTCTGTCTCCTTCCCATGGCCTCTCACTTTGCCAAGTCCTCCAAGTCACCAGCTCTCCGTCTTTGCTCACTGTTTGGTGGCTTGGGAAGCCAAGTTCCCCAAGCTGCTCCACTCTCCACTGGCTCTCCTGATCTTCTCTCCGCCCAGCGGCTTGTGGGGAGCGACCGAGAGAGCCACATCCCCCAAGCCATCGGCTGTCCCACTCTGCTCTCTGTGCAGCACCTGTGTATGCAAATTAACCCACCATATTTGTTGGGTTAATTTGCATACCCACTCCTGATTGGCTGGAGAGTGTAGCGGAGGGACGGTCAATTTACATGCTTCTCTTTTATTATATAGGACTAGAGGCCTGGTGCACAAAAATTTGTGCACTCGGGGGGAACGGGGGGTCCCTCAGCCCGGCCTGTGCCCTCTTGCAGTCTGGGACCCCTTGGGAGATAACGCCCTGCTGGCTTAGGCCTGCTCCTGGGTGGCAGAGGGCAGGCCCAATCCCTAGGTGCAGCTCCTGGTCGGGCTCAGAGCAGGGCCGATTGGGGAGTTGGGGCGCCGGCCCCTGTCATGCACAGAGCAGGGCGGATTGGGAGGTTGTGATGCCACCCTCAGTCACGCTCAGGGTAGGGCCGATTGGGTGGTTGGGGCACTGTCCCCTGTCACACTCAAGGCAGGGTCGATCACGGGGTTGGGGAGCTCCCCCGTGTCACGCACAGAGCAGGGCCCATCAGGGGTTGAGGAGCTCCCCCCGTCACTCACAGAGTAAGGCTGATAGGGGAGTTGGGTCACTGCCCCTTGTCACACTCAGAGCAGGGCGGATCAAAGGGTTGGGGGGCCTCCCTCTATCACCCACAGAGCAGGGCCGATCAGGGGGTTGGGGTGCCACCACTGTCACACTCAGGGCAGGGCCGATGAAGAGGTTATGGCTCTACCCCATCAAACACAGAGTAGGGCCCGTGGCGGGGTGTCGTTGGGGCACCACCCTCTATCACCCACAGAGCAGGGCAGATCATGGGGTTGGGGCTCCGCACCCTGTGACACACAGAGCCGCAGGGCGATCAGCGGGTTTGGGTGCTGACCCCTGTCACGCTGATCCCGGTGCCGGGAGGCCTCTTGGCTCCGCTGATCCCAGTGCTGGGAGGCATATTACCCTTTTACTATATCATAGAGGCCTGGTGCATGGTGGGGCTGGCTGGTTTTCCCTGAAGGGTGTCCTGGATCAGGGTGGGGGTCCCCACTGGGGTGGCTGGCCAGCCTGGGGGAGGGGATGATTGCTGTTTGCAGCTGGTCACACACCCTTCAGTGTGGGGGTCCTCACTGGGGTGCCTGGCCAGTCTGGGTGAGGGGCTGAGGGCTGAAGCTCCCAACTGCTCCTTTTTTTCTTTTTCTTTTTTTATTCTGGGCAAGCTTTAGCTTTGGCTCCAGCTCTGAGGCCTCTGCTGCTGAAAGCTGGTATCTGGTTTGTTTGTGTTCTATTATCGAAACAATGTATAACTCCAGCTCTGAGGTCCCGGCTCGCTGAAAACAGATTTCTGGGGTTTTGTTTAGCTTCTATATTTGTTACAATGTTTCAAACTGCAGGCTCAGAGGCTGGCAAGGCAGGCGGGGAACGTTGGTTTCCTCTGTCACTGAAGCAAGCAAGCCTCATGTTAGTTTCAAGCTGCCTGGCTGCCGGCCGCCATCTTGGCTGGCAGTTAATTTGCATATCTTGCTGATTAGCCAATGGGAAGTGTAGCGGTCATACTCCAATTACCTTGATTCTCTTTCATTAGATAGGATAGTAGTTAGAAGTTTTGGTTAGGTATGCTGTTAGGCTGTTGAGTGTTACTATTTAATAAGAACTCTTCGTGGGGAGAGAAATAACACTATTACATTAAATATACACATTAATTATGGGTTATATGTAATTTCAGAAATGTTAAAACATGAAAAATATTTCTTAGAATAAAGGAAATACAGCATTCTCAATTAATAAAATAACTCCATGACATAGGCATTTCTGTCCCATTATACACATGAGAAAAGTGAAGCTGAGTGAATTTGAAACTAAGGACTTTGGGCAATGTGGAGCAAGAAGTTTTGAATGAGTGAAGCAATATTTTCATTCCATGTAAGTTGGTATTCTCTTCCCCTTCCAGTATTTTTGTGTGTGTGTTTCTCTCCTGAAACAACAGGATTAGTCAAAGAGGACAGCTTGTTTAGTGGTTGAATATAGTATATGATCATGGGTGCTTTCTTTAGTGCCAGCTTGTACCTGCTCCCTTTAGGCAATTTGTAGCCATTCATAACTATGAACTAATGTACTTCACTTTCAGTATTTAGAGTTATGAGTTAATGTGTAAAATGCTATTTGAGTCAAATTCATTTTTGTATCCTGGTTTTCTATAAAGAGGTTGGCTTTTGTGGTATGTCTAATCTGAATTCATATCTTGGGTCTGCCTTTTGTTTGGTTTATGACTGACCTTGAGCCAAGTATTACATCATTGAACCTCTGTTTCTCTTTCTTTATAATTCCATCTCTATATCTATATCCTTCATATATGTATGAATATATATTCATATGTATATACATATATATATGAAAGCAAAATAAAGGATATTGTACTTTGTTTTATTTCTCAAAATGGAAATATGTATATGAATTATATATATGACCGATCATTATATTACTGTTTCTGCTACTATTCTGAATGTTCATTTAGCACACTGCTATTCAAAATGTGGTCAACAGATCAGGTTGCGTATTTGTGAAATGTTTGTTGGTCCTGGTCTAAGATGAGATAAGGAGCTTGTGCCAGAATGTAAATCAGTTTTGTCAATAAAAACACTTTTTATTTCAAATAACTTTTTTTTTCTTGATGAAGGAAACTGTATGTTGATTCATGTTGTAATTCAGTCTCCTAGTGGCTGTTTCCTTGAGCAGCATGAAGTAACCTGAGAGCACTTTTGGGGTACATTTTGAACAAAGCTTATTTTAATTCCCGTTACTTTTTTTCACTTGTGGTGTTAGAAAGGTTTGCTATTGTGAGTGAAAGGAATATTGATTTTAGTCTTGGATTTTAATCTTGTCTTTGTTACTAATTGGGCAATTCATTTAAGTCTTCTGAACCTTATTTTGTCTAAATTAAAATAAAGATTGGGTTAAATGATATCTGTGGTCCTTTTAGACTTTAACATACTAATAATTTATGATTTGTAAATAGTATCTTTTTTTTGCCTTTTTTAAAGAAGCAGATCATAGTCTGATATTAAAGTAGATGATAGGATACTCTGGGATAGAAAAATGCTTTAAGAAGCTTTTTAAGAAGATTTTTTTTAAGCTTCTATTTATCAGATACCAAGAAGTTGGTTCTAAAGATAAAATGATTAAGAAACTTTTTTATTCATAAGTGGTAATCTTCTGGGGGAGAGATAGATGTTTAAGTTTTTCTTTTATATACAGGGTGGTGCAAAAGTAGGTTTACAGTTGTTTGTAAACTGTAATATAATATTTATAAATGATACAATAATCCTATATAATAAAAGGATAATATGCAAATTGACCCTAACAGTGGAATGACTGGGAATGACCAATCGCTATGATGCGTACTGACCACCAGGGGGCAGACGCTCAATGCAGGAGATGCCCCCTGGTGGTCAGTGCTCTCCCACAGAGGGAGCTCTGCTCAGCCACAAGCTGGGCCGACGGCTGCGAGCGCAGTGGCGGTGGTGGGAGCCTCTCCTGCCTCCTCAGCAGTGCTAAGGATGTCCTACTGTGGCTTAGGTGGGAAGCAGGTCTAAGCTGCCAGTTGGACATCCCTCGAGGGCTCACAGTCTGCCAGAGGGATGTCTGACTGCCAGCTTACGCACAATCCCCCGGGAAGTGGGCCTAAGCTGGCAGGTAGACATCTCCTGAGTGGCCCCGGACTGCGAGAGGGCGCAAGCCTGGCTGAGGGACCCCCCTCTCCCGAGTGCACAGATTTTTGTGCACCGGGCCTCTAGTCTCCATATATAAAAGGCTAAGTGACCATTGACCAACTGATACATATGATGTGCACTGACCACCAGGGGGCAGACCCTAATCACAGGAGCTGCCAAGCTGTGGTGACTTGGCAGTGGCGGTTCTCAGGTGATGCACCCTGGAACCAGAGAGGAGGGAACCCAATTCCTCTTGGGGCCTCACTATTCCACCTTCGGCCATGGGTGCACAAATCAGTGCACTGGGCTGCTAGTCTATATAATAAAAGCCTAAGCGACCATTACAGTAGAACAACCAGAACGACCGGTTGCTATGATGTGCACTGACCACCAGGGGGCAGACGCTTAATGCAGGAGCTGCCCCCTGGTGTTCAGTGCGCTCCCACAGGGGGAGCCCGCTCAGCCAGAAGCCGAGCTCACAGCTGGCGAGTGCAGCAGCGGTGATGGGAGCCTTTCCTGTCTCCGTGGCAGAACTAAGGAGCAGCGAGCCGAGCAGTAAGGAGGAGCAGTAAGGAGTAGCGAGCAGGCGGGTGGTAAGGAGCGAGGGCTCCCGGACCGTGAGAAGCACAGGCTGGGCTGAGGGACACCCCCCCCCCCGCATGAATTTCATGCACCAGGCCTCTAGTTAACAAATAATAATATAAGAATAAACTCTGTTACACGTACTTACAACTTTAAACCTACTTTTGCCTCACCTTGTACTTGCAAATATGTATAAGTAATAGGTGATATGTTAATGATATAGACACAAATGTTGAAAAAGGAGGCTGTGAGAAATGAATTCTCTAGAACAATAGTAGGCAAATGCTTTTCTTAAAGATCCAGGAATTTTAAGTTTTGTGGGCCATATGGTGCCTATTGCAACTACTCAACGCTGCAGTTGTCACTGTAAGGCAACACTACCAGTATTTAAAATACATTATTTCGGACACTAATTCTCTGGCACTAATTAAATGTTCTAGAATTTAGTTTAATTCTGATACTAACTACCTGGAATTAGTGCAAAACCAACAGCTTAAGGGCTCAATTCCACAAGACTGCCTTTACTTAAATGCCAGCTGCAGCAGGTGGGCTGCCTGCATTTCTGCCTGTCTGACTACAACCCCACCCTCAGGTTTGATAATTTGCTAGAATGAGTCACAGAATTCAGGAAAGCATCATACTTACAATTAGTTTTATTATAAAGGATACAACTTAGGAACAGCCAAATAGAATAGACATATAGGACAAGGTATTGGAGGTAGGGGAGTTGGAGCTTCCAAGTCCTTTCTGGGCAACCTCCCAGCACATAGATGTGTTCAGCAATTTGGAGCTCCCTGAACCTCCTAATTTAGAGTTTTTATGAAGTCTTCATTATGTAGGCTTGATTGATTGAATCATTGGCTACATAATTGAATTCAGTTTCCAGCATTCTAGTTACATGCTTGGTCTTTCATTGGCCAGGTCCTGTCTTGGAACTATCTAAAGCAGCGGTTCTCAACCTGTGGGTCGAGACTCCTTTGGGGGTCGAACAACCCTTTCACAGGGGTTGCCTAAGACCATCGGAAAACACATATATAATTACATATTGTTTTTGTGATTAATCACTATGCTTTAATTATGTTCAATTTGTAACAATGAAAATACATCCTGCATATCAGATATTTACATTACAATTCATAACAGTAGCAAAATTACAGTTATGAAGTAGCAACGAAAATAATTTTATGGTTGGGGGTCACCACATCATGAGGAACTGTATTAAAGGGTCACGGCATTAGGAAGGTTGAGAACCACTGATCTAAAGGCTGACCATGTTACCTTATTATCATAACCTTAGGTGTGATCAAAAGGGGCCAATTGTGAATAACACAAGACATTCTTACCTTCATGAAATGTGAAGGACTTTTTGAAGTCCTCTGCTAGGAACTGGGGGCAAAAAATAATAATAATGATAGCTAGCACGTAGTGAACACTGCTATGCTATATGCAGGGAAGTGTGCTTACTAATTTTTGTGCATCTTATATAAGGCTCGTAAAGTCTTATAAAATGAATACCACTTGCCCTCCCGGTGTGGGTCAGTGATTGAGCATCAACCTATGATCCAGGAGGTCTTGGTTTGATTCCAATTCCTGGTCAGGACACATACCCAGGTTGCAGGCTTGATCCTCAGTGTGGGGCATGCAGGAGGCAGCTGATCAATTATTCTCTCTCATTGCTGGTGTTTCTATCTCTCTCTCCCTCTTACTTCCTGTCTGAAGTCAATAAAAATATTTTTTAAAAATGAATACCACTATTATTTCCTTTTATACAGATTAGAAAACTGAACAGGTTAAATAATTTGCCCATCTAGCACTAATAAAAGGGAGAACCCAAATCCATATAATGGCAAAATCCATACTCTTACTACTACTCTATATTTCTTTGTTTACCAACTCATATACAGGGTGTCCCAATATTTTTGTTACTTTAACAGTGTATCCATTAATACTTTAACAGTTGATAGCTCAATTTTGAAAGTGAAACGCATTTTAATAAACTCTGCCTTTATAATTATTCAAAGTATGTGCATACAGTTTTTGGGACACTATATATATATAATTTTTTATTTATTTTTATTTTTATTTTTTATTTTTTTAAAGATACTTGATGAGTAACCAAGGAAATTTTTCCACACAAATACCCTGGTTACTGATGTTTTAATATCAATTGAGAAAGACTTCACTTCTCAGACATTAATTCCTCTTAGCTCCTGTGATTAAGGAGGTTTGAATATTACCTACCAGATAACTACTGCTTGCTGTTACTGTGCTGAATGACCACAATTTTTGTTATATTTCTTAATGATATTTCATCTTTTCATCTAATCTGTTGTCATTAAAATGCTGTTTTCCTTCTGTCATTTTTATTTTGAGTCTTGTTTTTAGTGAAAGGAATTAGAGCTTTGGGTTTGAGTTTTAACATTTTGACTAAGAGAACCTTTAATTAGGCAGGTTCCACATTATGAGAGCTGTCTCTTGTTAAAATTGCTATGTAATAGAGGTCAAAGCATAATCATTTAAAAACTTTAGTTTTCTGCCTCTTATTTTATTTTTTAATTTTATTTTGCCACATCATAAGTTGTCTCCTGTTCTTGCTGGAGACTTTCACAATGGAATGAATAATCATGCTCACAACAGTGTATCAACTTATCTTGTTAATTTTATGTCTTAGTATGTATGAAGTTTCAAATGTTCATAAAGATGAACATTTGGAAGGCCTCTAACTAGGCGAAGGCTTCTAAAATTGAGAATGGCCAGAACCATTTTAACAGGGATGCAGGGGATTTAGGTTATCAAAGCTTGTGACTGCAAACTTAGGGTAAGAGAGTAAAGTCAATTCTCATAAAGAGAACTGACTTTATGAATACATGCAGAAATGATGAATATTAGGATAATGGAAATATAATCTAGTATTTTAGGGATAAAAGGAAAGCAAAATTTATAAGAACCAAAGTGGAGCTCATTTGTTTTTATCAGTAACCACAGATAAGTGAGTACTCTCATCTTTAAACATAAAGGGCAGTTACTTAAATATGTTTATACTAGAGGCCCAATGCATGAAATTCGTGGAAGGGGCTCCACCCTCTCAGCCACAGCAGCTTACCTCAGCCCTCACAGCCCCTGCTTCATCCAGGGGGGATTGGGCCTAAGTTGGCAGGCAGACATTCCCTGAGGGGTCCCAGATTGCGAGAGGGCACAGGCTGAGCTGAGGGACCCCCTCCCCCGAGTGCATGAATATCATGCACCAGGCCTCTAGTATAATAATGTAAGAGTAAACTTTGTCTCACAACTAAACCTACTTGTTCCCACTCATGTATTTTCAAAATGATCTGCAATGAGCATATACACTATTAAAATAAGAAAATATATGCACATGTGAGTATAGACACACTCACACATACACACTTATCTATTTAAGAGTGACCTTCCTAATACAAATCTCTTATATACACAAATCATGGTCAAAAATATGGTTTTCTAATGTGCCTGTATAATGTAAATAATTCATGAGTTAAAGACATATATTTCAAACTTCTATTCTTTTGCCTAATAATCAGTTTTATGAAAAACTAAAATTTTTTTCTATCGCTTGTCAACCAAATATTTCTGAAATTGTTATAAAAAACTTTTTACCTACTAACAGTGGAAGCTGAGTATTATGAAGCTATAATTTAAAGTTGCATTCATTGTTGTAATTTCTGGCAGTGTAACTCTCTATCTCTACTGTCAGATGCTTGTATGTTGTGGTATGTACTAATGAAAGGGTTTTCTAGTATCCTACAAGTTACAGATTTTTTTTGCTTTCTGCCAATTCTAAAAGATCTTATTATAATGAAACCGGTGAGATACAATAAGGTAACTTTTTCAGAGTGCTTTTTGGCTTATTTTTGCTTCTTTTTTTTAATAGACACACCTCCAGCTTCATGCTTATCAGATATTTTTCAATGTGGACTTGATAGAGTCATGTAACTAAAAATGCACATATCTTCCCTTACTGTAGAATTAGTGAAATATTGTAAATGCTGATTCTAACAAAAAACAAAAATTTAGTAAAATTTTTAAAAATTTATTTATAAGAATAACATTTGAGCCCTGGCAGGTGTGTCTTAGTGGTTAGATCATCAGCCTGCACACCAAAGGGTCGCAGGTTCAATTCCTGGTAAAAGGCACATTCCTGGCTTGCAGGTTCAATCCCGTGCCCTTGTCTGTTCGGGGCATGAGGGAGGCAACCAATGGATGTGTCTCTCTCATGTTGATGTTTCTCTTTCTCTCTCCTTCCTCCCTTCTACTGTACCTAAAGTCAATGAAAAATATCCTTAAGTGAGTATTAACAAGAAAAAAAAAGAATAATTTTTGAAAATGTTTTTGATTGAGAGGTATTTAATCCATTATTTGTGTTCCCTCCCTGACTCAGGGATGACAAAACTGTATAAAGTGGGCATAGACTGTGGAACCTCAGAGGGAAGGTTGGGAAGGATGGGTGGGTGGGAAGAGATCAACCAGAGAACTTGTATCACTGACAATAGAGTGGTGAAGGCCAGGGGCAGGGATAGAGTCAGGCTAGAAGAGGTCAATGGGGAAAAAGGGGACTTATGTAATACTTTCAACAATAAAGATTTAAAAAAAAAGAAAAAGAGTGGGCATAGAAATTGAGTTTTCTATTTTATTTTAATTAGTACTTTAATAAAATAATATTTTAACACTTATTACTTTAGTTTTTTTTAAGCAGCTCACAATTTTAAAATGTGAATACACTTTGAGAATTAAAATACATTCAATAGTTAAAATGAATTGTATTCACTTGGACTGAAATGCTGTTTTACTGGTAAGCTAAATACCTTGAGGTTAATTCTAAGCCATGTTCTCATCTCTTTCAGTTGTGCGTTTTCTTCCTACATGGACATTGCCTAAGATACAAACCTCTGTGAACAAGTTTCTTCTGTAAACTTGGTATATAGTGCAGTGATTAAGCATGTGGCCACTACATGTTGAGTTCTTATTTTCTAGGCACTGTGATGGCTCAAAGAAATTAAATACATGGTTTTTACTTAGGTCAAAGTAATTTAGTTGTAGACAGATAATGAAACAATAACAATTACAGATTGACAAATGCTTTCATAAAGATTGACAAAGTTGTACATGCTTAGGAAATGGCACTGAATTGGGGATGTGGGTTAGATAATGCTTTCTTTTAAGAAATAACTCTTGGGCTGAATTCTGTCGGCCAGATCAAGGGGATTAAAAAGGGTATTTCAAACATGTGCAGAAGCTTAGAGAACTTGGCCTTTTCTTTCTTTAATCTGTTTCTTCATCATTAGTTCATTTTTCATAAAAATGTTTCTTTGTAAGACCACCATTTCTCTTCAGTATTCTCTTTTACCTCCTTTTTGAAATATAAGTGCCTTTTCATTCTCTATAGTTCAATGTACCTCAAGATGAGCAAATAACTTGACATTCTCTAGATATTTTGTTTCCATATCACTTTTAAATCATCTTCTTTCAATAATTCCTCTCAGTTTGAAATTTGTGCCATAGCTGCTTTATTACACTGGACCCTATTTTTATTGCCATTATCTATTAACCCATAGTATATCTCTGAAGGTCTTTTGTTATCTGGCTCACTATTTTCCTTTGTAGTCTAGCTTTCTCATTAGCATCATGGATAATTTCATCTCACAGGTAAATGTCCCCTGTATAGCAGGCTTCTCAATTCATCCCTGCTCCAACAACTTGTGTTTTCATGCCACTATAGCCACCAGCTTACATGGCCAGACATCCAACCTTGGAATCACAGATCTGTTTTAAAAATTTGGATGCTATCATTACCTATTCTGATACCAGCATACCTTTCTGTGTTCCATTCCCAGTAACCTGATTTATACATTTATTGAGACATCTAGTTTATTAAAGTCTCTTTAGTTCATTCTTCTTTCTATCAAATTCAGATCTAATTGAGTACTATTTCAGTTATATACATATGTGAGAGTCTTTGGCTTATTTGACCTTGGTACTCTTATTTTTTGATAATCTCATGAAAACATACATATGTATGTTCTTTATACTAGCTGGCAATCCTGAGGGTAAAAAATTACATAATAATCTTGATTGGGTTATTAGAAACTCATGTTCTTCAACCTTTTCTGGCTTCTTAGTATCTCTCAATAATTTTAAAAAAATTTTAATTTGGGTGTATATGCTCTCAGACTTTTTTCAGTGTATATAAAGACTTGTGATCAGGTATACTGGGATGAGATAAATTCACATATTATATATTTGGTAATGATCTTCCATTCTTCATTCATTCCCCATTCTCAATAATGAAATAATACCCATTAGCTACTTGTAATCTAGAATATCAATATTGTAGAAGCTCCCTGTGTGTTACTTTCCAATCCCAGTTTTCCTCATCTTCCTTAAAGTAAACTAATTTTGTGAATGTTATATTTATCATTTTTTCTTTTTACATGATTTAAAAAAAATATGTGTTCCTCAACCATTTGTTATTATTTAATTGATTTAAAAAACAAGCTTTATAAAAATGGAAGCCTACATGTGAATGTTTCTGAGTTTTTTGATTCAACATCATAAACTGTCTTTCATTTAACCGTCTTTCTTAAACCTCACAACAACGCTATGAGATAATAGATAGATGCTATTATTATCCACACTTTACAGGTGTAGAGGCTGAGCACATATTTATGTTTAAGTAACTTGCCTAAGGTTATACATACAGTATGTGTCAGTAGATTATAACACAGGAAGTCTATCTCAAAGTCCAGACACCTGTTATACAGTGTTCACATTCACTAGTAATCAGGGCAGTGTAAATTAAACTACGGTGCCTGCCACTCATGGATATATCTGTATCTATCTTCTTTTTGTCTCTCTCTATTTACATATATTTAAAGTACCATGCAGTACCATCTCACACCTGTCAGAATGGCTATCATCAATAAATCAACTAACGACAAGTGCTGGCGAGGATGTGGAGAAAAAGGAACCCTCATGCACTGCTGGTGGGAATGCAGACTGGTGCAACCACTGTGGAGAACAGTATGGAGTTTCCTCAAAAAACTAAAACTGGACTCCCATTTGACCCAGTGATCCCACTCCTAGGACTATATCCAAAGAAAATAGAAACACCAATCAGAAAAAAATAGACCTCACTCATTTGTGGAGTATAATGAACAACGTAAATTGATGAACAAAAACAGATCCAGAGACAGAAGCATCGATCAGACCGTCAAACCTCAGAGGGAATGTAGGGGAGGGTGTGGGTAAGGAGGAGAGATCAACCAAAGGACTTGTATGCATGCATATAAGCCCAACCAATGGACACAGAAAACAGGAGGGTGAGGGCATGAATGGGGGGATGGGAGGGCAATGGGGCAATAAGGACACATATGTAATACCTTAATCAATAAAGAAAAAAAAATAAAATTAAAAAATAAGCAAATAAAAAAATACCAACAGATTATCTGTAGAGGACTGCTAATCAGATGGACAGCACATTTCTTATCAGCAACTTTGGAGTCCACAAGATAGTGCACTGATAAAAGGGCTAGGGGAAAATAACTTTAAATCTAGAAATGCTCTATTCAGATAGATTAACATTTTAGAATAAGATAGAAATAAATACAATATCAGGTACACAGGGACTCAAACTGTCCTGTGCATTGATCATTGCTAAATTACTAATGATGTATGTATGCTAGCAAGATCAGTGAACCAAGATAAAATAGTG
Source organism: Myotis davidii (assembly GCF_000327345.1). NCBI lineage: Eukaryota > Metazoa > Chordata > Mammalia > Chiroptera > Vespertilionidae > Myotis > Myotis davidii. The sequence goes on along the minus strand of NW_006297066.1, from coordinate 576,520 downwards.
AAATACAGGATACAATGATGCACAAAGAAAGCAATAAAACATGTTAAATCTAATTTTTAAAATTACATGGAAGTTGTCAGAGATAACTGTGTAGAGGAGAACAAAATACTAAGGTATAGGTCTGGTCCTGTTTGTGAGAAGGATAGATATACTTGCTAAGGTTAGATTTGTCTAGGAAAAATAATTGATAATAATAATACTGCCTATAACTTACTAAGCACTTAGAATATATTAGATATTTTGTAAATATTTTACATGGATTATAAGATATACACTATCTATCTGTCTGTCTGTCTATCTATCTATCTATCTACCTATCTGTCTATCATCTTTAATATGACCATGCACTTTATTTCCCTCCCTTTTAGACAATTAGTGTTTTAATTGTGCATTCCAATTCTCTATCAAACTATTACTCTGAGGAGGATATCTCTCTGCCTGTTGTTAGATATTAGGCCAGTACGGTGTACATCGTGGTCTGAAGAAATTACTGTCAACTATCCTAATGGGTGTAGTATTGTCTCCTCTGTTTTTTTATAGCTTTCTGAGCATTTCATCTACCAACAGGTAAACACAACCCCATCCAGAATCAGTGTCTGTCTGTTTCTGTCAAGACCCATTTGTAGCACTCAGAGCTGCTAGCGTCAGTCTGATTTGCCATCTATGACCACCCACTAGGCAGTTTGCCACATGGCTATCTGCAGTCTCTGTCTCTCTTGTTGGTTAACAGAACAACAGAACAGCTCTTACTGGCATTTTGTGCAAGAGGAACTTCAGTCCATCTCTGCATTGCTGCAGTGTCTATTCATTTCATGAGCCCATGTGACTAAGTTCAGTGAAGACATAGGGTTACCTGCTTGTCGATTGCAGTCAGTTCTGAATCTGAAAGATTTCTGATGAGCATCAACATGTCCTACTCTAATGCACTGCACTGATTTCACTCAGTGATTTCTATAGAGTCATGCTCTATCAGTGATGGCGAACCTTTTGAGCTCGGCGTGTCAGCATTTTGAAAAACCCTAACTTAACTCTGGTGCCGTGTCACATATAGAAATTTTTTGATATTTGCAATCATAGTAAAACAAAGATTTATATTTTTGATATTTATTTTATAGATTTAAATGCCATTTAACAAAGAAAAATCAACCAAAAAAATGAGTTCGCGTGTCACCTCTGACACACGTGTCATAGGTTCGCCCTCACTGCTCTATATAGTTATTCCTTTAATAGTCGAGGTTTATATTTCCCTCTGCCCTGATTATAGGGCCAGTAAAGATCCCAACTTAGGGGCTTTTACCATTGTTTAAGTCTTCATTACTGCTAGGAAAACCACATGCAATTCAGCTCTTACCATTTGCAGCCTTATCTATCCAATTGATTTCTTGTCACCTCTTCTTATATGGGTAACTAGAGGCCCAGTGCATGAAAATTCATGCACTACAGGGGGTTCCCTCAGCCTGGCCTGCTCCTTCTCGAGTTCGGGAGCCCTCAGGGGATGTCCTACTGACGGCTTAGGCCAGCTCCCCGCAGTGTTTTCATCATCATGGACTCCAGTCCCTTCACCACAAAAAAATGACAGCTTTCTTTAGACATTTTCAAGATGTCTCTTTCATAGGATATGACATTTCTTTCTTTTTTTTTTTTTATCCTCACCTGAGGATATTTTTCCATTGAGTTTTAGAGAGCGTGGAAGAGAGAGGGAAAGACAAAGAAATATCAGTGTGAGAGGGACACTTTAATTGGTTGCCTTCTGCATGAGCCTTGACCTGGGCCCCGGCCAGGGAGGAACCTGCAACCTAGGTACGTGCCCTTGAACGGAATCGAACCAGAACCCTGCTGTCTGCAGGCTGAGGCTCTATCCACTGAGTCAAACTGGCTAGGGCAGGCTATGACGTTTCTTAACCCCTCCAGCAGCAGACCTCCATTTTTTCCTCCAGGAGTGAGGTAGAAAAACCTTCAATCTACTTCTTGAATTCTTATTACCCAAGTTACCAAGAACACCAAGAGTGGCATACTGGGAGCTTAGCCAATGAGCAGTCAGAAAAGGTGTTTCCTGTGTAGCTCACGTGCAGAGGTGGATCTTCCGGCACACCACAGCTGCCAGGCTCTCTTTGGCCCTCACAGCCGCTGGGGATGCCAGGCCCTCTTCGGCCCTTGCGGCCTCGGCCGCTCTTCAGCCCTCGCAGCCGCTGCGGCTTTGTCCAGAAGGACATCTGGAAGATGTCCAGTCTAATTAGCATAATACCCTTTTATTAGTATAGATAGATAGCTAAAATTTAATAAGCCAAGAACAAACTACTAATATTCCCATTCCATGTTAGATCCTTTAGCAGACTTTCCAGTCTCAGTCAATTGCAAACTCTCCACCTGTCCATTTAGTCAGGCCAAAAGTTTCAGGATCATTCTTGACTCCTCTGTTTCTCAAGTACCCCCATCCACTAGCTAACATCCAGTCATTGTGCCTTCAAAATATACCGTATTTGCTGGCGTATAAGACGACTGGGCGTATAAGACGACCCCCTAACATTTCCACTCAAAATACAGAGTTTGTTATATACTCGCCGTATAAGACTACCCCCTCTTCCGCACACCTTCCACACACCAAATAAAAGGTAAAACAATATCAGATTTGATTTTAACATTTTAATTTATATTCAAATGCTTATGACATGCAGGAAAACTGTCACAAGGCTGTATGTAATCAAACATATACATAAAACAGTGCAAGTTTATTACCGGTAAACATACCAGTAATTCACTAAAGAAAACACACTCTATAGACTGGTACCGTAGATGCTTCTCAGGAACACAGGCAAGCAGCCCACAACCTAGAGGGACTGTCAATGATAGAAGAAAGAT
>NW_006297066.1:568110-573281 GCF_000327345.1 Myotis davidii | reverse complement strand
ATACACCCAGCAGCGCTGCTGATGCCTGAACGGTATGTGGAATGAAGTGGGCGGGCATCGGGAGGCCACTATGGAATGGGGCAAGCACTATGGGCAGTCTATCTGAAGTGTACCTGGCGTATAAGACGACCCCCCACTTGGAGGCATATTTTTCACGGCCAAAAAATCGTCTTATATGCCGGCAAATACGGTATATAGAATCTGGTCAATTCTTACTGCTACCATCCTGATCTGACACAATATCTATCTCTTGTCTCCTTTACTGAAAAAGGTTCTCAATGATTCTCTGCATCTATTCTCCAAACCTAGGGTTTATTCTCAACATGGGTTTTAATAGAATTGATGTAAATGCTAAGCAGATCATGTCTCTCCTCTGCTCAAGACACTCCAGTGGCTTCCCAACTGAGTTACAATAAGTTCCAAACTTCTGTAGGCTCCTACATAATCCACCTCATCCTTCACCTCTCAGGTCTAATCTACCAACTTCGTTTCTGCTCTATACTGTTGCTTTGACAGTTTCTATTTATTCATGCATACTTGCTGTTCCTTCAGTCTGCTGTAGCTTTCCCCTGATATCCACATGTGTCTTTCCCTTAAGGTCTCTCTTCAGGTCTTACCTTATCAAAGAGGCCTAAACTACTTTTCGTAAAACAGTTAACACCCCAGAACTCCCTCTATACTTCTTCCCCACCTTATTTTCTTTATATAAAGTTTCTATTCTGACATACTATGTATTTTAAGTGTGTTTTTATTTTATACCACCTGTCCCTGGAATGTAATCTCCATGAGAGCACAGACTTTTTGTCTACTTTATGCTATTGTTTTACCTCTAACGCCTGGCATATATTTGTCATTCAATGAATATTGGTTGAATAAATAAATTTAGTCCTTCAGCATAATTTACAGAGCCCAAACCCACTATAACCCCATGGGGAATTATGAAAGATGCCAAAAATATGAAAACAATATTTGATGACATCAGAGAGCTATAAAGATAATGAGAGATTTCAAAGCTGGACCCAGAAAGGAAGAAAGCTCAGAGAAGTAAGCCCAGTATTGGAGATATCTTTCCTCAAAGCAAATGTCCACTGCAAAAACACAAGTTAAAAGGCTGTGAACCTTAACATAAATTTTAGCATACACATGGAAATAGACAAAAACTATGGGAAGGTGTCAAGCTTTTATGATGGGAAGAAGAGTAATTATGGAAAAGGTTTTAGTTTAGGGAGATAGTTTTATTTTTTTAAGTCATGATGTGTTGTAGATGGATTTTGGGGAAGAAAGAAATTTTTCTCTACCCTTCTAGGTTCTTTTGGCTGATCGAATAATTAAATTGACATGGCATAGATTAATGAGAGAAAATAACCAAATTTAATTACATGCATATTTATGGGAACCCCACATACATGAGAGAATCAGAGACTTTCATCTGCATCAGTGGTTCAGATATAGAAAGTAATTATGGAAATTACATTTAAGTTAAAACATTTATATATAAGATAAATGAGATATATATGACATACTGAGCCAAGGAATGAGATAAGGTTCCTAGGTCTCCAGAGAGGAGGGCAATTTCTAGGACAATAAGAAGAGCAGATGTCTAGTAATTATAAGTTTGCCCTTCCCTATAGATAGGTCATAGTTCTTATTATGGGCAATGCCCCAATTTAAATCCTTTAAGGAAAGGTAAAAGTTTCTTTTGAGCCCACAGATTCTCAGTTGCCTTCACCTCAAAATAATTCACATGCCAAAGTAGTACATCTGGAGGCCTGTTCTGGACCCCTTTAGGATGATAGTTCTTTTCCAAGAAGTTGAATTTTGAGGGTATCATGTTATAATATGCATTTTTATTATTAAAAGTCAACTCTTCGGTTAAGTTAAAACATTTTTATTCTTGAATTTTTTGTTTTAGCTTTTCATCCATAATATAGATTCTTATTATTTCCATGCAAAGCAAATTGGTAAGAAAGATATAGGAGAGGCGATACCTGTGAAAACCTTGAGTAGTTTAAGATTGTTTTATTAAGGGTATTTTAGATACTAGCTGATGACTGATAACCTATGACTTGGATTAATACACCTTAATAATTGTTTACTGTTGTAAAACAAACTAAGTCATATGTGTCAATTAGTGAGTTTTTAAAATATCCAAATTCTAGAATTCCAGTATAATTTAATCAGGTATTACATGAATAACAAAGTGATAAGAGAACATAAAATAAAAAGATTATTTCCTACTTATTGTTTACATGTTTTTATTTTCCTTCCACAAACTTAAGCTTTATTGAAATATTTTCATACATGCACAGAATTTACTTTAAAAATCTAGATGTTTATATTTGTTATATGATTCCAACTGTTCATGAGGTTTGTTTATTTCTGTGTTTGATAAAAATAAATACCAGAAGCCAACTCACAGTGTATATAACTACTTTTCACTCTTTTAATACTAGTTTGTTTTCTTTTATGTGAGCTAAAGCATACTATTACTCTACACAACTAATAACAGGTGATATAACAATGTTATTTAATTCAAGTGATGTGGCCTGAAAAAACAAAAGTCACGAGGAAAAAAGTCTTAAGAACAATATTATGAAGATTAATAATGTTGATAATTGCAAATTATTTTAGAATTTTGATTATTCATTTTAAAACTTTTCTATATATGAGTAAGATGCATATATAAAAATTCTGTATGCTCTTATAGAGAAACTAACATAATAGCCTTTTTTGACTAACAATATGTATAACATGGATTTATGTGTGCACATTTTATTTGTGTGAAGATAAAGGTATATATATGGCTGAATTTTGAGATTTGGATAAAAGAATGTAATGTATGACTTGGCTGGTGTGGCTCAGTTGGTTGGAGTGTCATCCCATACACCAAAAGTATGCTAGTTTGATTAGTGTCAGGGCACATACCTAGGTTATGGGTTCGATGTCTGGTGGGGGCACATATCGGGGGGAGCAACTGATCGATGTTTCTTTAATACATCGATATTTCTCTTTCTCACTCTATGCCTTACCCTCTCTCTAAAATCAATACATCTCAGGTGAGGATTAAAAAAAAAGATTGGAATGTAGATTATTAGTTATTTTATTATATAGCCTTTGGTCATCCTTTATTCTTCGATTTAAAAGTCCAGAGACATAGAAGCATGGAACAGACTGAGGAATCTCAGAGGTAATGCGGGAAAGAAGGGTAGGTGGGAGAGATTAACAAAAGAATTTATGTTTATATGCATAACTTATGGACACAGACAATGGTGTGGTGAAGGTCTGGGGGGGGTGTATGTGCAGGATTGAGGGGGTCAGTGGAGGAAATAAAAGGGGACATATGTAATAGTTTCAACAATAAAGATAAATTTTAAAAAATATTCCTTACAGTTACATTTAAGTTGAAGGAAGTAACTAGAATAAAGTTATATTTTAATATTAAAGCACACAACTATTGAAAATCTCATAGTCTATATTACTTAAACTTAGAAATTAAAATGTTAGAAATGAAATACATTGAGTTCTCATATAACATTTGTGAGACAGATTTTGATGTGATTGGAATCAGACACTACTCTGTGTATATTTGTGTGTATGTGTCTCTGTGTATGTATGAACACAATAAAATACATAATGAAGATTATTTCTGAAGGGATTTTTAAGCTTTATGGTGAAAATGGAGTTTACTACTTCGCATTATAAGTATCTAATTGAGAAATGCACTCTGTTGTAGTACAGTCATATGCTGTATAACATTGTTTTGGTCAACAACAGGCCACGTATATATGACAGTGGTCCCATAAGATTTTCTTGGAGTTGAAAAATTCCTATTACCTAGTTACTTTACAGCACATGACTTCAAATGATTTGCTAAGGATGAGGAGGTTTCCAAATTAACAAGACTGTGGTGATATGGTAAACAACTTTAACCTTTGGTATTGACATTGAGGATCTCCTAGAGGTGATTCCTGAGGAATTAAATAATGAATAGTTGGAACTGGAACTGGAACACATAGCAGAAACTGCAAGAAAATTCACAGTGAAGGGCTTAGCAGAAACTTTTTCAAACTTCAAAAAGCTCCTCAAAAACTTTGAATACATGGACCCCAACACCAAAAGCTTTTTTATTAATAGAGAGAAATGTTCATGATGCATTATCTGCTTACAAATAAATCTATGATAAATTAAAAAATTAACAAAGCAAACTAGGGTGGACATATTTCCAAAAAGAATGACAATTTTTTAAGAAGAGCCTCAGGCAAGTTCTTGAGGTATTCAAGAAGACTGTATAGCCATCATAGGAGATGACAGCTCCATGGGTGTTATTGACCCTGAACACCGTCTAGTAGGGCAAGATGTAGAGATGGAAGATAGTGATATTGATGATATTTTACCTATGTAGGCCTTGTCTAATCTGTGTGTTTGTTTCTTAGTTTTTAATAAAAAAATGAAAAAAAAGTTTTAAAGAGTAAATAAAAATTAAATAGGAGAAAGCTTATAAAGTAAGGATGTAAAGAAAGAAAACATTTTGAATAGCTGTACAATATGTTCATATTTTAAGCTAAAGCGTTATTACAAAGAGTAGAAATGTTAAAAGTTTATAAAGTAAAAATGTTACAGTAAGTCAAGGTTAATTGAAGAAAGAAAAAAAAATTTAGTGTATATTAAGTATACAGTATTTATAAAGTTAACAGTAGTGTAGAGTAATTTCCTAGCCTTCACATTCACTCATCCACTCACTGACTCACCCAGAGCAACTTCCAATTCTGTAGGCTCCATTCATGGTAAGTGCCCTATAAAGTGTATCATTTTTGAAAACTAAGATGGCGGCAGAGATAAACACCAGGAACTTGATGCCGCTCACAACAATTGATTAATACCTCAGAAAAACAATACGGACATCATCCAGAACCACAGGAAGCCTGGCTGACTGTAAATTCTACAACTAGAAGGAAAGAAAAGCACACTGAGAGCAAGAGAAGCTGCAGAAGAGAAGCGCAGAGGTACAGGGCTCGCGCGCGCGGAAAGGGGCTGGCACCCGAGGACGCGGCGGTCTTTTTGAATCCGGAGGGAGTCACAAGCTCCCGACGGCTCTGAACTCCGGTTCCGGGAAGTCTCTGGGGACCCAGGACTCATGCGGGGAGAAACTGGACTGTCTGGCAGCAGGCGAT
>NW_006297066.1:548414-566834 GCF_000327345.1 Myotis davidii | reverse complement strand
TGAAATGCTGAAAGGTATTGTTGAAGAAGAGGAAGAAGAAAAAGGAACTCTTACCACTTGCCACAGCATGGATGGAACTAGAGAGCAGATAAATACCACATGAACGCACTCATTTGTGGAATATAAGGAACAACATAAACTGATGAACAAGGACTGATCCAGAGACGGAGAGGCATTGATTGGTCTGTCGGGCTTTGGAGGGAGGTAGGGGAGTGGGGGTGAAGGGAGGGTAGGGGAGGGGGGGGATAAAGGGGAAAGAGCAACCAAAGGACTTACATGCAGGCATATAGGCCTAACCAATGGACACGGACAACGGGGGGGAGGGCAAGAGCGGGGGGGGGGTAGAGGGTAACGTGGGGACAAGGACACATATGTAATATCTTAATCAATAAAAAATATATTTTAAAAAAAAGTGTATCATTTTTTATCTATTACACTGTATTTTTACTGTGACTTATCTTTGTTGAGATATGTTTAGATACACCAATAGTTACCATTGTGGTACAGTTGGCTACAGCATTCACTACAATGGCATGTTGTATAAATTTGTAGCCTAGGAGCAATAGGCTATCCTACCATCCTATATAATAAAGAGGTAATATGCAAACTGACCCTCACGCCATAACACTGTCACAAGATGGCGGTGTGCACAATGGGAGCGGGGAAGTGGGGGGGGGGCGGTGGGTGCTCTGCACAGCTTCTGCCAGGGTTTCTGCAGCCCCGCGTGTGTGCCGCGGGTGCGGGGCCTGGCGGCCACTGTGCACAACCTGGAGGCAGGGCATTGGGGCGACACTCCAAGACTCGGGGTTGTTCCATGGTCTGCTGGCCATGCAGATCAGGATTCCAGGACTTTCGGTGGTCCCATGGCTTGGGGAGGAGGTGGGGAGGGGTCCCGGGTCTTGCGCGATTTTCCGCGATGGTTCACTAGTATATAATAAAACATAATATGCAAATTGTCCCCATGGGTGGGAGTTCAACCAACCGGGAGTTAGATGTGCAGGGGGTAGAATATGGCAGGCGTTGGCGACGCAGCACTGGCAGCGGTTGGCAGTGGAGGCGCTGCCAGCCCCAATGGGCCCCAACGAGAGTGGGACTGCGGTGCGATGGTGGAGCAGGTGAGCAGGCGATGCCAGGCCAAGATGGGTGCGAGCGAGTTCCCCGATTGCCCTGCGGGTTGCCCCACAGACAGTGATCAGTGGTGGTGGTGGGGGGTAGGGCAGGTGAGTGGGTGGTGCCAGGCTAAGGTGTACGCGAGCGGGAGCTCCAATCACCCCACCAGCCACCCCACACATAGGCCCTGATCGCTGGCCAGACCTAGGTACCCTACCTGTGCACGAATCTCATGCACCAGGCCTCTAGTACCATATACTCTAGCTGTAAAGTAGGTTTTACCGTTAGGTTTATGCAAGTACATGTTGATGTTTGCACAATGACAAAATTGCCTAATGTTGCATTTAGAACATATCCCTGTTAAGCAGTGTGCATGACTGTAATTGATTCGTTAGCTATCGGGATTTCTTCACCCTTTTGGATGAAAGTTACATTATTAACATTCAGTGAGGTAGGCACTAGGATATATAATGATGCGCAAGACTAGGACTCTGCCCTTTAGGAGCTTATATTTTTCATTTTAGACAGATAATTTACACATAAATCAAGTACAGATTGTAATTAGTGTTATGAATGAAATACCTGTGATGTATTTTAATATAGAATAATGGAGACACACTTTAGGTGGAGTAGCCAGTGAATGCCTCTTTGAAGAGATGGCACTGAAACTGAGACCTGAAATATGATAAAGAACTGGTCATTGCTAACCTTAGAAATAAAGTCAAAGTGAGAGGCAACAAGTGTTTATTTGAGGTAAAAAAGAATTGCAATACTGAGGCATATATTCTGGCAGCAGCCCAAATTATGTGTTGATTATGGGGTGAAGAAAAGGGTTTTTTATGAGAAAAGGAAGGAAAATAATTACATGAATAGAAGGAAGGATTTTCTATTGATATTAACAAGCTAGGTTGCTCTTTAACGATGCATGGCTAGTTGCTGACTTTAAAGAACATGCACAATCATCGGTCCTTTCTTTTCAGGATGTCTACTTCCCTGTTAGCTTTATAAATAGTTGTTCGTAAGACAGTGTTGATTTGGACCAGTCCAAAGGTTATTTTGCCCAGTACACTGTTACAGAGGTTCAAAGAGTAAGACCTAATAAGGCAGTTCATTTAGAATTGCTTCTCAAGCCTTATTTTAAAAGGGCTCCACTGAATGTCAACTTTTCACATCATGCAAAGAGCCAGTGAGAGCATTGCAGACAAAGGGAACAGTTAGCAAAAGACTTGGGGATTGGGGGGAACAACGATCGCTTGAGAAACTGATCACAATCTGAGAGATTAGAGGCTGAAATGAGCAAAGGAGTTTGGGTGGGGTTGGCAAACAGATGAAATTGGTGAGATAGACATGAAGATTTAGTCAGGTTTTATATACTGGGGAAAGAGCTTGTATACTGTTATAGGAGCAGTAGGAAGTCATTGAGAGGCTTTAAGCTGGAGGGGTAACATTTGTTTTTAAAAAATCTGGCTGTAGTGGAAAGGCACAAGGGCAAGGGAAGTGGAGATATGGTATAGGGCTTTGTTCAAAGTAGCTACACAGAATTTTTTTAAAATAAAATAAAGCAATGAGATGAGAATTAAGCAGAGTTATGTTTCTAGTTGTTTCCAGTAATTTCCATTTATAGACTACTAGAGGCCCAGTGCACAAAAATTTGTACACTCAGGGGGGTCCCTCAGCCCAGCCTGTGCCCTCTCGCAGTCTGGGACCCCTTGGGGGATGACCACCTGCTGGCTTAGGCCTGCTCCCTGGCGTATTGGGCCTAAGCTGGTAGTTAGACATCTCCCTGGCAGCCCCTGAGCCCTCAGGGGATATCCACTTGCCAGCGGGGAGCGGGCCTAAGCTGCAGTCGGACATCCTTAGCACTGCTGAGGAGGCGGGAGAGGCTCCCACCACCACCACTATACTGGCAGTTGTCAGCCTGGCCTGTGGCTGAGCAGAGCTCCCCCTGTGGGAGTGCACTGACCACCCTGAGGGGCTGATGGCAGCTCCTTCATTGAGCATCTGCTCCCTGGTGGTCAGTGTGTCATAGTGACCAGTGATTCCCAGTTGTTCTGCTGTTAGGTCAATTTGCATATTACCCTTTTATTATATAGCAGTGCCTGGCCAGCCTGGGTGAGGGGCTGATGGCTGTTTGCAGGCTGGCCACTGTCCCCAGCCACCCAAGCTCCCAGTGGAGGCTGGCTAAAAGCAGGTATCTGGGATTTATTTGTCTTCTATAATTGAAACTTTGTTGCCATGAGCAGAGGCCACAGCCGGATCAGGGCAGGCAGGAAGCTTGGCTTCCTCCATTGCCTGGACAACAAAGCCTCCTGCTTACTCCAGCTCCTTGGCTGCTGACCGCCATCTTGCTTGGGTTAATTTGCATATAGTCGCTCTGATTGGCTGGGGGGGGTGGATTGGGGCATAGCAAAGGTGTGGTCAATTAGCATCTTTGTCTTTTATTAGTGTAGACTAGAGGCCCAGTGCACAAAAATGTGTACACTCAGGGGGGTCCCTCAGCCCAGCCTGGGCCCTCTCGCAGTCTGGGACCCCTCGGGAGATAACGCCCTGCTGGCTTAGGCCTGCTCCCGGGTGGCAGAGGGCAGGCCCAATCCCTAGTTGCAGCCTCTGGTCGGGCTCAGAGCAGGGCCGATTGGGGAGTTGGGGCACCGCCCCTTGTCATGCAAAGAGCAGGGCGGATCGGGAAGTTTCGATGCCAACCTCAGTCACACTCAGGGCAGGGCGGATGGGGAGGTTATGGCTCTACCCCATCCCACACAGAGCAGTGCCGATCAGGGTGTTGGGGCACTGCACCCTGTCACACACAGAGCTGCAGGGCGATCAGAGGTTGGGGAGCTCCCCGCTATCAGGCACAGAGCAGGGCTGATCAGGAGGGTTGGGCGCCTTCCCCTTTCACGAACAGAGCAGGGCGGATAGGAAGGTTGTGGCCCCGCCCCCTGCCATACACAGAGCCACAGGGCAATCAGGGAGTTTGGGCGCTGCCCCCTGTCATGCTGATCCCAGTGCTGGGAGTCATATTACCCTTTTACTATATAGAATAGAGGCCTGGTGCATGGGTGGGGCTGGCTGGTTTGCCCTGAAGGGTGTCCTGGATCAGGGTGGGGGCCTGGCCAGCCAGGGTGAGGGGATGATGGCTGTTTGCAGCTGGTCCCACACCATTCAGGGTGGAGGTCCCCACTGGGGTGCCTGGCCAGTCTGGGTGAGGGGCTGAGGGCTTTTTTCAGGCTGGCGGTTGATGGAAGCTCTCCACCGCTCCTTTTTTCTTTTCTTTTATTTTTTGTTTATTCTGGGCCAGCTTTAGCTCTGAAGCTTGCTAGGCTCCAGCTCTGAGGCCTCCGCTGCTAACTCCCAACTACTCCTTTTTTTCTTTTCTTTTTTTTTTTATTCTGGGCCAGCTGTAGCTTTGAGGCTTGGCTCCAGCTCTTAGGCCTCTGTGGCTGAAAGTAGGTTTCTGGCCTTTGCTTACAATGTTGCAAATCTGCTGGCTGAAGTCCGGTGGTATTTGTTACAGAGTTTCAAACTGCCGACTCAGAGGCCTGTAAGCCGCAGGCGGGGAACGTTGGTTTCCTCCATCAATGAAGCAAGCAAGCCTCATGTTCAGTTTAAGCTGCCTGGCTGCTGGCCGCCATCTTGGCTGGCAGTTAATTTGCATATCTCGCTGATTCGCCAATGGGAAGGGTAGGGTGGTACGCCAATTACCATGTTTTTCTTTTCTTAGATAAGGATTAATAAAAATGCATGAACCTATGTTTTCATTTCCTGTGGGTAAATATCAAGACTAGAACTGCTGGGATATATGGGTAAATGCATGTTTAACATTATAAGAAACTTCCCAAATTGTTTTCAAAAGTAGCTGTATCATTTTGTATTCACAGTAAAATATGTGCAGTAGTCCCAACTGTTTCATATACTCTAGTTCACCCATGGGCAAACTACGGCCCGCTGGCCTGATCCGGCCCGTTTGAAATGAATAAAACTAAAAAAAAAAAGAGACCGTACCCTTTTATGTAATGATGTTTACTTTGAATTTATATTAGTTTACACAAACACTCCATTCATGTTTTTGTTCAGGCCCTCCGGTACAGTTTAAGAACCCGTTGTGGCCCTCGAGTCAAAAAGTTTGCCCACCCCTGCTCTAGTTGGTACAGCCAGTCTTTTTTATTTGATCTTGTGGGTGTGTATTGTAGCTTAACTAGGGTTTGATTTTCATTTTCTTTAAAAAATCTTTATTGTTGGGAATATTACAGATGTCCCACTCCCCCCCCCCCAATGCCCTTCTCCACCTGGTTCCTGCACCACCCTAGGCCTTCACCACCCTATTATCTTCCCGCCCCTTCTTCTGACTTTCGTCAAGTCTGTTTCATGTTTCCATGCCTCTGCTTATATTTTATTCATCAATTAGTTTTGTTCATTAGATTCTTTCTTTTTTCCCCCCAACAGATCTGTGTTTATTTATTTATTTTTTTCTTAAAGTATTACAAAGGGTATTACATATGTGTCCCCCCCCCCACCGCCCTTTTAAGATTCTTTCTTCATTTTGATTTTTAGATTCAATTGTTGATAGATATGTATTTATTGCCATTTTATTCCTCCTTCTCCTCCTTCTCCTCCCCATTCTCCTCCTCCCCCCTTCCTCCTCCTCCCCCTCCTTCTTCTTCCTCTCCTCTTCTTTCCTCTCTTCCTTCTTCTTTAAGAATACCCTTCAACATTTCATGAATACTGGTTTGGTGGTGATGAACTCCTTTAGCTTTGTCTTGTCTGTGAATCTCTTTATCTGACCTTCAATTCTAAATGAGAGCTTTGCTGGGTAGAGTAATCTTGGTTCTAGGTCCTTGCTATTCACCACTTTAAGTATTTCTTGCCACACCCTTCTGGCCTTCAAAGTTTCTGTTGAGAAATCAGCTGACAGTTGTATGGGCACTCCCTTGTAGGTAACTAACTGCTTTTCTCTTGCTGCTTTTAAGATTCTCTCTTTGTCTTTAACCTTTGGCATTTTAATTATGATGTGACTTGGTATGGGCCTCTTTGGGTTCCTTTTGTCTGGGATTCTCTGTGCTTCTTGGACTTGTAAATCTATTTCTTTCACCAAGTAGGGGTAGTTTTCTGTCATTATTTCTTCAAATAGGTTTTCAATATCTTGTGCTCTCTCTTCTCCGTCTGGCACACCCATAATATGAATGTTGGTACACTTGAAGTTGTCCCAGAGGCTCCTTACACTGTCTTCATATTTTTGGATTCTTTTTTCTTTTTGAACTTCTGATTGGGTATTTATTGCTTCCTTATATTCCAAATCACTGATTTTATTCTTATTGTCCTCTTCTCTACAGTTGATTCCCTATAAATTATTCTTTATTTCAGTTAGTGTATGCTTAATTTCTGACAGGTCCTTTTTCATGTCTTTGATATTCTCACTAAGATCTTTGAAATTATATCTAAGTCCCTTGAAGCTCTCATTAAGTTCCTTGAGCATCTTTATAACCATTGTTTTGAACTCTGTATCCAGTAGTTTGATTGTTTCCATTTCATTTAGTTCTTTTTCTGGAGATTTCTTCTGTTCTTTCACTTGTACCATGTTTTTTTGTCTCTGCATTTTGGCTGCTTCCCTGTGTTTATTTCTATGTATTAGGTAGAGCTGCTATGTCTCCTGGATTTGGTAGAGTGGCCTTGAGTAGTGGCTGTCTTGTAGGGCCCAGTGGCTCAGCTTCCCCAGTCACCTGAGCTGGACACTATCAGTGCACCCCTGTGTGGGTTGTGTGCACTGTCTTCTTGTAGTTGAACCTTGATTGCTATTGGTATCACTGGGAGAAATTGACCTCCAGGCCAATTGGCTGTGAGGACCAGCTTTGTCTACAATGGAAGAGCTGGTGTGTGGGAGAAACCCTTATGGAGCAGGCCTAGCTTCAGTGGGACTTTGGTGCTCCCCAAGTCTGCCCCTGAAGTGTGTCCCTTGTCGATGTGTAGAGTTGTAATCTGGCATGATTTTTCCCTGGGTGTACTGGCTCTGGGACTCCCTGGGAGGTGCAAAGTCAGCCACTGCCTGTGTTTTGCCTTGGGCTACCTGGCAGGAGCTATAGAGCAATCTGCAAATGGTTGCTACTTGTGTTGAGTTTGGAGATACCCAGGAGAGGCCAAACTGTGAAGCAAGGCTGGGCCTGAGGCTGCTTACTGAGAGTATGGGGCATGCTGAGTCCAGTGGCTACTTGTTTGAGAGATTTATTAAAATCTGAAGCCTGACGCAGTACAAGCTATTCCTTTTGGAAAAGCTGCTGCAATCAACTTGGGTGAGGCTACAAAATTGATGAGGCAGAGTCTCAGGGAATCACCATGGCAGGGCAAACAGTGTGAGTTAGGTTGTTGGAGACTCAGATATCATGTCTGTCAGCTTGGGGGCGGGAGGGAAGTAGCAGGGAGAAGGTTTCAGCATATTGACAATGACCTCTGGAAGCACTTTTGTTCCTGGATCCTTTCAAGCTGAAGCCCCAGTGCTGGAGCTCAGTGGGAGTGAGTACAAATACTTCTATGCAATGGCCCTTTAAGTGGAACTGTCTGGGTCTCCAATAGCCTCCATGTCACTCAGCCACAATCCCTGAAAGTTTTTACAGCCCAAAGTTATGGAATTCTCTTCCTGGCTCTGGAACCATGGCCTGGGGGCCTGGTTTGGGCCTGGGACCCCTTGCTCCTCACAGGAGGCCTCCTCAGCCAAAATCTCTCTCCCAATTAAAAACACACCACACGTGGGTGTCATACTAGCCTGTTCAGCACTTCTGCCCCTCCTACCTCAGTCTCAATGTGCTTCCTTCTTTACTTCTCTAGTTGTAGGATTTCCATTCAGCCAGATTTCAGGCAGTTCTGAATGATGGTGGTTCTGTATTTTAGTTGTAATTTTGATGTGGTTGGGGGAGGCAGCGAATACCATGTTACCCATGGTGCCATCTTCCATTCCTCTGAATTTTCATTTTCTTAGTAACAAATGATGTTGAATATCTTTTTATTTGCTTAGAGCACCTTTTTGAAATAGGGTTATATCTTTTCCCATTTTAAAGAAATTGGGTTATTTTCTTAATAGCAAAATGTGAGAGCTCTTTTTAAAAAATATATTTTTATTGATTTCTGAGAAGAGGGGTGAAGGAGAGAGAGACAGAACATCAATGATGAAAGAGAATCATTGATCAGCTGCCTCCTGCATGACCCCCATTGGGGATTGAGCCTGCAATCCAGCATGTGCCCTGACTGGGAATCGAACCTCCTGGTTCATAGGTTAGGTCAGTGCTCAACCACTGAGCCTCACCAGCTGGGCGAGAACTCTTTACATATTCTGGTTACAGTTCCTTTATCACAAACGTGATTTCTGAATAATTCTTCTAAGGCTGTGGTTTGTCTTTTCATTCTTTTAACAGTATATTAGTTTCACAGAAGTCCAAATTATCATTTTTTTTTTTCATATTCATGTTGTCCTTTGTGGCTTGTTTAAACTATATTTGCCTAATTAAAAAGTTAAGAAGATTTTCCTTCGAAATTTTATAAGTTTAACTGTTACTTTTGTGAATAGTGTAAAGTAAGATTCCAGGTTCACTTACTGGCATATGAATGTCCAGTTTTTCCTCACTATTTATGTATACTGTTCTTTCCCCATTATTTATCTTTATACCTTTGTCTATAACCAGTTGATCATCTATTGATCTGTTTTTTTTTATTTGTGTGGGTCTATTTCTGGACTTTCTGCTATTAATACATATGCTTACTCCTATAGCAACACCACTGTCTTGATTTATGTGGCTTTGTAGTAAACTCATAAAATCTGGTAGTTTAGCACCTCTCCAATTTGTTCTGTTTTGGATTTGTTTTAGCTATTATTGGCCCCTTTATTGTTCATATATATTTTAGAATCAGTGAATTTTTATTTTATTTATTTATTTGTTTTTTAAAAATATGTTTTATTGATTTTTTACAGAGAAGAAGGGAGAGGAATAGAGAGTTAGAAACATCGACGAGAGAGAAACATCGATCAGCTGCCTCCTGCACACCTCCCACTGGGGATGTGCCCGCAACCAAGGTACATGCCCTTGACTGGAGTGAAACCTGGGACCCTTCAGTCTGCAGGCCGACACTCTATCCACTGAGCCAAGCTGGTTAGGGCAGTTAGTGAGTTTTTAACAAAAAGACAGCCACAACTTTGATTAGAACTGTGCAAAGATTTGGGTGGAATTCATATATTTTAATCCTTGAAAATATACATTTCTGTATCTGTTTAGGATTTTATTTTCTTTCTTTTTTGAAAAAAAAAATCTTAAATTTGTATTTTAAGGTGCACAGACCTTACAAATATATTCAGTATAATGCTGAATACGAGCAGTTGGAGAAAAAATTCCTTATCTTATTCCTAAAAAGTATGTAATCATTCACCATTAAGCATCATGTTACTTGTAGGTTTTTCATAGATGCCTTTTATCAGTTTGAGGAAGTTTCTTTATAATCCTAGTTTGTTGAATGTTTTTCTAATAAATTGTTTTAAATCTTTTAAATGATTTTTCTACATCTTTTGAGATGGTCATATGGTTTTTAGTGTGTTCATATGGTGAATAACATTGTTTGGTATGTTGATTAATAAGCTAAACCTGCATTCTGGATATATATTTACTAATGTTTTTTGTGTCTATATTCATGAGGGTTGTTAATCTCTAGTTTTTCTTTTTTCCTCTGATATATTTTTCTGGATTTATTGTCATGGTATTATTGGCCTAGAAAATGAGTTTGGAACTATTCTCTCTTTTTCAAATTTCAGGAAAAAACCATGTAAAATTAGTAGTAATTTTTTTTTTTTTTTAAGTAACTAATAGCATTCATCTGTGAAATCATCTGGATCTGGGGTTTTGTTTGTGGGGAGGTTTGTAACTACAAATTTAATTTCTGTGATGGACACAGGACTAGTTAAGTTTTTTACTTCTTCTTAAGCAGCATGTTTGCATTATTCAAATGATATGTGTTTTATTTAAGTTGTCAAACTTATAGGCATACATTTTTTTAGAAGGATCACTTATCCCTTGAGTATACGTAGGATCTATAGCAATGCCTTCTTTATTTGTACTTTTTTGTATTTCTCTCAGGCTTTTTCTAACCTCCATCCCCACCCACGAATACATACACTTTGATTCATCTGGCTAAATAAACTGAAGAACCAGGATTTAGTTTCATCATTTTTCTCTATTGTTTTTGATACTTTAAAATATATTTGATTTTTAAAAATTTTAATTATACTTTTCTGTCTTGCTTTGGGTATAATTTGCTCTCTTTTTGTAGTTTTTAATGTGGAAACTGAGGTGATTTTATTTAAATTCTTTCTTCTTTAGTAATATTAGAATTTAATGGTATAAATTTCCCTGAAGCACTGTTTTTGTCTCCATCCCATAAATTTTGACAAGTTGTGTTTTCATTTTCATGCAGTTAAAAATTTAAAAAATGTTTCTGGTGACTCCTTTGATTCACAGGTTATTTAGAATAAATTTTGAGGTACTTTTTTCCCCCTGATGTATATTTCTGCTTTAATTCTACTGTGATCAGAATTGTGAACTTCTTTGAGATTTTTTTACATCCCAGGATATTCTTGTCTTGTTGAATATTTGATGTACATTTGAAAAGGATATGTTTCTATTCTTGTTGGATGGGGTGTTTACATACCTACAAGTTGGTTGATAATGTTATTTAAGTCTTCTGTATCTTTGCTGATTTATTTTAAATTATTATTTTTTTGGTCTACTTAATCTACCAATTACTGAAAGAGAAGTGCTGAAATTTCCGACTAAAATTGCAGATTTGTCTATTGATCTTATTTGTATTAGGCTTTGCTTCCTGCTTTTTGAAGTTCTATTATTATATGAATTCATACTTAGGGTTACTATCTCATTTGGATGTATTATCCTCCACCTCCTTATGGAAAGTCTCTGGTTATTTTTCTTTTGTCAAGTCAACTTTTTGTGATATTAATATAGCTACATCCTTTTTTTTTTTTTTTGCTATGGCATGTGTTTGTTTGCTATATCTTTGTCCATTCTTTTACTTTTAACATTGTTCTTTATACATTAATTCATTAATTTGCAATGTTTACCAAAGTAGAAATTCAGCCTGTAGTAAAACAAAAAACTATTTGAGCAAAAATAATTGCAACCTGGAAGACAGTTTCTAGTAGCAAGCTAAATTGTGCTCCAGAGAACAAAGAAAAGCAAGGCTTTTAAGGCACAACCACCAGTGCGGTTCATCCATGCAAATGAAAGATTGCTGGCTAGGTTAACAGGGATTGGTTAGTTCTATTATGCAAAAGAGGTGGGCAAAAACTGCAAGGAGGTCAAGTCCTTGCAGCAATTGTTCTAGGATGTTTATAACTCAGTCTTAGTCTGAGTTAGCAACGGGTTAGCAACTTGATAGGAGCTCTGGGAACTTAGACACAAAGATGTGCATAGGCTCCTGAACTCTAAAGTGACTGTCTTAGAAAAGTTTATTCCGTTTTATTTTTTCCATTATCACTAAACTATTGCTCATGTGCTAGCTCCCTGGTTCTATAAATAACATTTTACTGGACAGCAGCCATATCTTGTCAGTTAGATATTATATGGAGCTGTTTTTAACTAAAAAAATGCAGAATTTAGTAGTTATGATAGAGGCCAGGTTATCTAGAAGTCTAAGATTTTTACTGTATTGCCCTTGGAGAAAAAGTTTGCTGACTTCTACAGTTTTATTGTTGTTGTTTATATTGTTGGAGCTTGCTATAGTTTTATATACCTACAATTTCTGCCTTTTAAGTGGTGGCTTTAGTTGCAGTTGATTAATATGGCCATATTTCAGTTAGCTATCTTTGCTATTTTCTATTTATCACATCTCTTTTTTTTTGTCTTTTCCATTTTGATGTCCTGTTTTTAATTAGTTGAATATTTGTTATGATTTTATTTGATACTAGAGGCCTGGGACACAAAATTTGTGCGCAGGTACGGTCCCTAGGCCTGGCCTGCGGTCAGGGCCATCTTCCCCAGCTGCCCGCAGCCGGCCCCACCCCCTGCTGCCTGCCCCACTGGGGGAAGAGGCTGGCCTGGGTTTGGGGCTGCCGAGGGTTTGCAGGTGGGCCACACCCCTGATTGGGGTGGGGGGTCCCCGCTGGGGGCAGGGCCAGCCTGGGTGAGGGGCCTTGTGCGATTTGCAGGCCATCCACGCCCCCATTGGGGTGGCTGGTCCCTGCTGGGAGGCGGGCATGGCCTGGGTGAGGTGCTGCGGGCAGTCTGCAGGTCAGCCATGGCCCCGGCTTTGTCAGGAAGGACATCCGGAATGATGTCTGGAAGATGTCCAGTCTATCTGGTCTAATTAGCATATTACCCTTTTATTAATATAGATGTACTGTTGATATATTAATAATACCTATTTGTTTCTTTAAGACTTTTTTTGAAAAAAATTAAGACTAACTTTTAGAGCAGTTTTAGGTTCATAGAAAAATTTAGGAGACACTACAGAAATTTCTCATATATACCCTGCCTCCACACATGCATAGACTCTCCCATTATCAACATCCCCCAAGATAGTGGTACATTTGTTATAATCAAGGAACCTACGTGGATACATCATAATCACCCAAAGTCCAGTTAAGCTTATCGCTCACTCTTGGTGTTTTACATCCTATGAATTTGACAAATATATAAAGACAAATATGCACCATTATGCTATCACATTTTCACTGCTCTAAAAATCGTCTGTGCTTCATCTATTTCTTTCTTCAAAATCCCCTGGCAAACACTGATCTTTTTATTGTCTCCATAGTTTTGCCTTCTCCAGAATCATCTGTTGGAATCATACATTTTATAGCCTTTTCATATTGGCTTCTGCAGTTAATAATATGTAATTAAGGTTTCTCCATGTCTTTTTATGTTTTGATAGAATAGTGATTTTGTGTGTGTGTGTGTGTGTGTGTGTGTGTGTGTGTGTGTTTTAGCACTAAATGATATTCTGTTATCTGAATGTACCAGTCACCTACTGAAGGACATCTTGATTGTTTTGCAGTTTTGACAGTTGCGAATAAAGCTACTATAAATATCCATGTGCATATTTTTGTGTGGACATAAATTTTTGGTTCCTTTTAAGTAAATACCAGGTGTCACAATGCTGGATTCTCTGGTATATTTAGTTTTGAAAAAATCCACCGAATTGTCTTCCAAAATGGCTGTGCCATTTTGCATTCCCAGCAGCAAGGAATGAGAGTTCCTGTTGCTTCACTTTTGCACTGGCATTTGTTGTTTTAATTTACATTTCCCTGATGTGGAATATCTTCTCATATGCTTATTTATAATTTGTATATCTTCTTCAATGAGGTATCTGTTAAGGTCTTTAGTATTTCTTTTTTACATTTAGTGTTTTTCTAGAGTTTACAATATGCATTATTAAGTATTATTTTTTACCTTCAAATAATATACCAGGTATGGAATTAGAACCTTTTAAAAGTGTATTTACGTTTTCCCTTTCCTGTTCTTTGTACTCTTGTTATCATTGTTTTTACTTCTACATGCATTATAAATGTCTTACTATGCTCTTCTTATTTTTGCATTTTAAAGGGTTTTTCAAAATAAGAAAAAACATCTTTTTTATTTAACAACAGACTTAACAGTCTGGCATTCTTCAATTTTTTGTGGCATTTCAAATTTCCATTAGATATCATTTTCCTTTTGCTGGAAGAAGTTACTTTAATATTTCTTGTAGTGAACTATGCAGGCAATTAGTTTTCTCAGTTTTTATTTATCTGCAGAAGACTATTTTGTTTTTATTTATGAAATAGAATTCTTAGGGTTTGCTTTATTGTTTTACATTTTATTGAATTCATTGGGGTGACATCTACACAAATAAAAGACAAACATGCAAATTGACCGTACCTTTGCTATGCCTTAAGCCACGCCCACCAGCCAATCAGAGCATCTATATGCAAATTAACCCAATCAAGATGGCGGCCGGCAGCCACGGAGCTGGAGCAACGAGGAGGCTTGGTTGCCCTGGCGATGGAGGAAGCCAAGCTTCCCAGCTGCCAGGGCCGGCTCTGAGCTCCACTCAAAGCAACAAAGTTTTAATTATAGAAGATAAATAAACTCCAGATACCTGCTTCCAGCCGGCCATGGCCATGGAGCTGGAGCAAGCTGGAGGCTTCCTTCTCGCCCGCCCTGGCCGGCTCTGAGCTCCACTCAAAGCAACAAAGTTTAAATTATAGAAGGTAAATAAATCCCAGGATTAAAAAAAAAAGAAAGAAAAAAAGAAGAGGCTGGGAGCTTCTGTCGCCAGGGGGCGGGAAGGGAGGCTTTGGCTAGCCTGAAAACGGCCCTCAGCCCCTCACTCAGACTGTCCAAACCTCCATGGGGTGAGGGGCCCCACTGGCCAGGCCCCCCAGTGGGAACCCCCACCCTGTAGTACCAGCCGGCCCCCTGCCGTGCACCAGGCCTTTATCCTATACAGTAAAAGGGTATTATGCAAACTGACTCTAACAGCAGAAGGACTGGGAATGACTGGTCACTATGACACACACTGAACACCAGGGTGCAGACGCTCAATGCAGGAGCTGCCCCCTTGTGGTCAGTGTGCTCCCACAGGGGGAGCTCTGCTCAGCCACAAGCCAGGCTGACGGCTGCCAGTACAGCGGTGGTGGTGGGAGCCTCTGTGGCAGGTGTTGATCAGCACTTGCCCCTCTCTTTGGCTCCGGGCCTGCAGCCCCACCTCTCTTTCTCTCTGGCCTCTGCTGGGGCTACTGATCAGCCCTACCTCTCTTATCAAGCCCGTTGATAGGCCCGGAGATGCTGACTGGCATAGAAACCGACCAATCAGAACCAAATCTGGATGAAGTGTGAGGAGCCAATGGCTGTGTAGGAGGTGGAGCTTTTGATGCTGACTGGCATAGAAACCGTCCAATCAGAATCAAATATGGGTGAAGTGTGAGGAGCCAATGGCTGCCTAGGAGGTGGTGCTTTTGATGCTGACTGGCATAGAAACCGACCAATCAGAACCTACTCTGGGTGAACTGCGAAGGCAGAAACTAAGGTGGGGGCTGAGGAGGGGTTTTAAGGGCAACATCTGTTTGGTGTAAGTTGTAAGAAAGTGGTTCAATTTTGGGTAATATGCTAATTAGACCGGGTTGACCAGCCATCATCCAGATGTCCGACTTCCTTCCGGACCAAGCCATGGTGGTGGAGGCCGAGGCAGGGGCTGTTAGGGGTGATCAGGCCGATAGAGGAGGGCAGTTGGGGGCGAGATCAGGCTGGCAGGGGAGGGTACTTGGGGGCGAGTTCAGGTTGGCAGGGGAGGGCAGTTAGGGGAGATCAGGCCAGCAGGGGAGAGCAATTAGGAGTGAGATATGGGTGGCAAGGGAGGGCCGTTGGGGGCGAGATCATGCTGGCAGGGGAGGGCTGTTGTGGGCAACCAGGCTGGCAGGGGAGGGCAGTTGGGGGTGAGATCAGGCCTGCATGGGAGGGCAGTTGGCGGGGAGATCAGGTCAGCAGGGTAGGACAGTTGGGGGGCAAGGCTGGCAGGGGATGCCAGTTAGGGACAATCAGGTAGGCAGGCAGAGGCAGTTAGGGGTGCTCAGGCAGGCAGGCAGAGAGGTTAGGGGCGATCAGGCAGGCAGGCAGAGGGGTTAGGGACTATAAGGCAGGCTGGCAGAGACAGTTAGGGGTGATCAGTCCAGGCAGGCAGGTGAGTGGTTAGGAGCCAGTGGTTCCAGATTGTGAGAGGGATGTCCGACCCCCAAAGGGGTCACCGATTGGAGAGGTTGCAGGCTGGGCTGAGGGAATTTTATGCACCGGGCCACTAGTACTCATATAAAACAGTTATAAATGTGGTTTATACTGCATGTTATTTAAAAATATACTTTTAAGATGGAACTTATTATAGGAAGGTGCTCCCTTTATTTTCTCCACCCTTCCCTAAAGTTTTTAGATTGTATTTGTAATAGTATTTATTATACTCTTGAGTATAGTTATTTCTACACCACGGGAAGATTGTCTATATTAATTACTTGTAGAAAGGACTGGTGTGAAGGAAATAGGAAATAAACAAGTAATTTTTCATTTTTATTGCTTTAGTTAGCTGGGTTCAGAATCATTAACTTTTATTACATTCATGTCTGAATTATAGAGTATTTCTTTGTGACTTCCTAAACACTGATCTAAAAGTCCTTTATTTTCATGCTAACATTTAACAGCCAATCTTGAAGTTTTCATGACTGGTGAAGGTACAGCTTTATGTTTTGGGTGTGCTTTTTCTGGTATTGATACACTTCTTAATTCTTTAAGATATTGTTAAGATAAGACAAATTCTTATGATAACTAGATTTTGGACCTTGCCAACTTAACTTACACCAACTTCAATTTCTTTGGGATAGTTATTTCATAGAGTCATGGGAATTATGTGAGGATATCTATATATGTAAATTACTCAGCTCATACTAAATGTTCATAAAATAATGGTTTTTAGTGATATTTCTACCTTTTTCTTTGTAAAATTGCTTATAGATATAGCTTTATCTTGAATATAATTATTTTAGAAATTAATAATTTAAAAGCTTTATAATTTAGATAATATCAATGTTGTCTCTTCTTATAGGCTGATGCACTTAAACCTGTGGCATTAAATGCTTTCAGCAAAACTGTCCCAGTTGTGGGGATATTCTGAGTTTTGTGAAACAAAAGGCATTCTTTGCGTATGTCTTTTAGGGAACTGTAAGATAGTTGATCCCCACAACCACAGTTCTTTGAGAATAAGGAAACTACTGCTTCTTGTGATACTAGTAACCCACAGGCGTACAGGCTGTTGTCCTCATGATTGTCGTGATATTATTAATGGGACAATGCTTTTTTACCACAAAACAGTAGCTTCTCTTCACCTAGTCTTCCTATGATTGTTTTATATTTTTTACTTGATTCCAGAATTCTTCAGAAGTTCATTCTGACATTTTTTGCCAGCTCATTAGTTTTTTAGGGAGGACATAGCCCTGGAATTGCCCACTCTGCCATTTTTTGGTGATGTCACTACCAAGATTCTTTTTCAAAGGTAGATGTTGTAAACTGATTTCACTTCAAACTAGTTAGAAACTGGAAGTGAAAATATATTTAAAACTGTTTTTAACAACTAAAAATTGTGTGTGGTATATTTAATGTATTAGTCAATAATATAAATCTCAATTTTATCTGTGGAATCTTACATAGTTTCCATATAATAATAGGAAACAATGTAAGGCAACTGAGAGGTATAAAAAGCAATGAGGAAACATTTTCTTTTGCTTTATGATCATCTCCGGGGCATTAAAAATACTAAGTGGCAATAAGAGTAATTCATTGCTGAAGGAGAAAAGTAGAGTTCAATAGAAAAGCTGGCTTACAACTTGGTGACTGACTATGAATTAGTGAAGCCTTATAACCAGCCTACTTTCATCCTCCCTGTTCTCCCATCCTGCCATCTTCCATTTAAAATATTGAATACTTTAAATGGGCCTGGCGGTGTGCTAATGACACAGATATAGGGAATAGTTAGAAATGGTCCTTACCTCTACAATGCTTATTGTAATGTGGGGGTATCATGTAATGTCTGTTCTGATATGGATGACTCATATTGGCATGCAGAGAAAGGTCATTTTGTGGTTACTGGGAAGGCTTTCTGGATTAAGTGATATCTAAACTGAGTTACCAGAGGGGAAGAAGGTGGAAGGAATGGGAGAAAAAGGTAAAGCTAATTAAGAAGTACAAATCTCCAGTAATAATATAACTAGAGGCCTGGTGCACAAAAATTTGTGCACTCGGGGAGGAGGTGGGGGGTCCCTCAGCCCGGCCTCTGCCCTCTCGCAGTCTGGGACCCCTCGGGAGATAACGCCCTGCTGGCGTAGGCCCGCTCCCGGGTGGCACAGGGCTGGCCCAATCCTTAGGTGCAGCCCCTGGTCAGGCTCAGAGCAGGGCCGATTGGGGAGCTGGGGCACTGGCCCCTGTCATAAACAGAGCAGGGCGGATCGGGAAGTTGCAATGCCACCCCCAGTCACGCTCTGGATAGGGCCGATTGGGGGGTTGTGGCACCACTCCCTGTCACGCACAGAGCAGGGTCGATCAGGGGGGTTGGGGAGCTTCCCCCTGTCACGCATAGAGCAGGGCACATCGGGGGTTGAGGAGCTCCCCCCTGTCACTCAGAGAGTAGGGCCGATAGGGGAGTTGGGGCACCGCCCCCTGTCATACACAGAGCAGGGCAGATCAGGGGGTTGGGGCACCACCCTCTATTACCCACAGAGCAGGGTCGATCAGGGGGTTGGGACGCCACCAC
>NW_006297066.1:543536-547810 GCF_000327345.1 Myotis davidii | reverse complement strand
CACACAGAGCCGCAGGGCGATCAGAGGGTTTGTCCCCCCTCCCCCCAGTCACGCTGATCCCAGTGCCAGGAGGCCTCTCAGCTCCGCTGATCCCAGTGCTGGGAGGCATATTACCCTTTTACTATATAGGGTAGAGGCCTGGTGCACGGGTGGGGCTGGCTGGTTTGTCCTGCAGGGTGTCCTGGATCAGGGTGGGGGTCCCCACTGGGGTGCCTGGCCAGAGGCGTTAGGCCTGGGCAGGGGCAGAGCCTGCAACCGCGGGGAGCTGGGGATCCCCTGCCCAGGCCTGACACCTCTGCCGGAGGCCTCAGGCCTGGTCAAGGGGCCGATCCGGTGATTGGTGATCAGAGGGTGATGAGGGTCAACTCCTCTGGCCGAGGCATCAGGCCTGGGCCAGAGGCATCAGGCCTGGGTGGGGGGCGGAGCCGGGTATTGGGGGGATATGATGGTCCCCTTGCCCAGGGCTGAAGCCTGGGTCAGAGGCGTCAGGCTTGAGTGGGGGGCGGAGCAAGTGATCAGAGGGAGATGGGGGTCCCCTGCCCAGGCATGATTCCTGGGCCAGAGGCCTCAGGCCTGGGCGGGGGTCAGAGCCAGTGATCGGGGGGAGATGGGGGTCCCCTGTCCAAGCCTGACACCTCTGGCGGAAGCGTCAGGCCTGGGCAAGGGGCAGAGCCAGCAATCGGAGGGGTCTGGGGGTCCCCTGCCCAGGCCTGCCGCCTGGTCCAGAGGCATCAGGCCTGGGCTGGGGGCAGAACCAGTGATGGGGGGAAATGAGGGTCCCCTGCGTCAGGCCAGGGCAAGGGGCCGATCCTGCGATTGGAGGGTGATGGGGGTCAACGCCTGAGGGCTCCCAGTATGTGAGAGGGGGCAGGCTGGGCTGAGGGACACCCCCCCACAACCACCCAGTGCACGAATTTCGTGCACCGGGCCCCTAGTTAATAAATAAATAAGCAGTTCTTCAGTAAGACTATGGCCTGGCAAAAATGATATTTGAATTGGTTTTCATAGATCTATTAGGTAAGTAACCTTAACTAAGTGCTAATTACATGCCCGACTTTGTTCTTAACTGCTTATAACCCAGTTACTTTATTCAATCCTCACAACAATTCTATTACATAGGAACTTTTATTCCCATATTGTTGATGAAGTAACTGAGATTTAGAGAAGTAGTATTATTAACCACATTACCACTAATGTATTAGGAGTTATAATAAAGGTTTAAATTAACTTGCAAATGGCCATAAGATTAAGTGAGTGGTGAGGCTAAACTCTAAATCTACGAATTCTGAATTCAGAGCCAAACTCTTAATCAGCTATTATTGTGAATAAACCAGAACTAGTAAGAATAGTTGAAGTTGTTTCATATATAGACGTAAAACTAGCCTTTAACCAGAGAGAACCTCTAGATCAGTTAAAGAAGTTAACTCAAGGACTAGTTTCTTATAAAGTTCAATTTTGGAGCTATTATAAAGAAAAATGTATAGAGTACAATATATTAAAAATTGAGGATATTTTTATTTTTAAATTCTTAAATTTTAGAAGATTTAAAAAATATTCTTAAATGAGCTTTTTATTGTATGGACTTGTGCAAAGACAGACTTACTGGATTTTGATCTTATGGCCATTTGCAAGTTAATTAAACTTTCTCTGCCTGTGATTACTTATCTGTAAAAGGAAAAAATATAATTTCTTTCTCATAAGTTGTAATGAGAATTACATTATCTACACTAATAAAAGAGAAAGATGCAAATTAACCATCGCTCCAGCACTCCGCCACCCTAATACACCCCAAGCCACACCTACCAGCCAATTAGGAGTGAGTCTGCAAATTAACCAAACTAAATGGCGGCAGCCAGGGAGCTGGAGCAAGCAGGAGGCTTGGGTTGCTCCCTGCAATGGAGGAAGCCAAGCTTCCTGCCTGCCCTGGCTGGCCCTGGGCTCTGCTCAAGGCTACAAAGTTTCAATTATAGAAGATAAATAAATCCCAGATACCTGCTTCCAGCCCACCAAAAAAGAAAAAAAGAAAAAAAGGAGAGGATGGGAGCTTGGGTGGCCAGGGGGCGTGGCCAGCCTGAAAACGGCCATCAGCCCCTCACCCAGGCTGGCCAGGCACCCCAGTGGGACCCCCACCCTGATTCAGGACACCTTTTAGGGCAAACCAGCTGGCCTGCACCTGTGCACCAGTCCTCTATCCTGTCCTATATAATAAAGGGGTAATATACAAACTGACCCTGCCAGTACAGCGGTGGTGTCGGGAGCCTCTCCCACCTCAGCGGCGCTAAGGATGCCTGACTGAAGCTTAGGCCTGCTCCCTGCTGGCAAGTAGACATCGCCTGAGGGTTCCGGGCTGCCAGAGGGATGTCTGACTGCCAGTTTAGGCCCGTTCCCCCAGGGAGTGGGCCTAAGCCAGCGGGTGTTCATCCCGCGAGGGGTCCCAGAGTGTAAGAGGGCACAGGCCGGGCTGAGGGATCCCCCCGAGTGCACAAATTTTTGTTCACTGGGCCTCTAGTTTAACATATATAAAGCACTTAGAATAGCATTTAATGGCATGTAGGGTTAGGTAATCATATTATTATTTATCCCATTTATATCATACCATGTAGTCATTCATCCATATTAATAAATACCTTTCTTTCTTGATGGAAAATTAATTCTACTTTTTGAATTCCACTTCCAGTTTCTATCTCCCCCTCATCTTAATTCTCCATTGCTTCCTCTTTGTCAACTACTCACAATTTATATCTTCTTTTATGCTTTATGTGACATGTAAGCCAACCACAAACTTTTTTGTAATTAGGTATAGTATACTACTATATACATATATACATCTTGATTCTTGGAATTTAGCACTATTTGTGCATGGGCTTTTTCTTGTCCACAGATATACTCCTAGTTCCTAGAATATTTAGTCCCAATCTTTAATAAATAAAATATTTGGTATAGGAATGGATGAATGAATAACTTCAAGACTGTTAGGCATTTTGTATATGGCTATTATTTTTTTAATTGTTGTCAGTATTACATATGTGTCTCCCATTTTCCTCCTTTTTGCCCGCCCCAACCCCTGCCCCACCCTAGGCCTTCCACACACTACTGTCTGTATTTATGGGTTATGCATATATGTATATTTGATTTTTTTTTCTCTTCCTATCCTTTCCTCCACCTCCCCACTGAGATCTGTTATTCTGTTCCAAACATCCATACCTCTTGTCCTATTTTGTTTGTCAGTTTATTTTGTTTATTAGATTCCACATATAAGTGAGATCATGTGATATTTGTATTTCTCTAATTGGCTTATTTCACTTAGCATAATAGTTTCCAGGACCATCCATGGTATCTCAAAGGGTAAGAACTCCATCTGTTCTGCAGCTGTTTTTATCCACTCATCTAGTGATGGGCATTTGGAACCGTTTCCAGATGTTAGCTGTTGTAAAGAACGCTGCTATGAATTTAGGAATGCATATATTCTTTCTGATTGGTGTTTTGGAAGTTTTAGGATATGTTCCCCGAAGTAGTATTGCTGTGTCAAATGGCAGTTCCATTTTTAATTGTTTTAGGAACCTCCATACTGTTTTCCACAGTGGCTGCACCAGTCTGCATTCCCAAAAGCAGTGTACTAGGATTTCCTTTTCTCCACATCCTCACCAGCACATGTCGTTTGTTGATTTGCTGATGGTAGCCATTCTGACATGTGTGAGATGGTACTTCATTGTCGTTTTGATTTGTATCTTTTAGATGATTAGTGACATGGAGCATTTTTTCATATGACTAGTGGTCGTCCGAATGTCTTTTTTGGAGAAGTGTATTCAGGCCCTTTGTCCTTTTTTCAAATTAGATTGTCTTCCTTTTGTTGAGTTGGATGTGTTCTTTGTATATTTTGGAAATGAGCCCCTTATCTGATGTATTATTGTTGAATATGTTCTCTCATATGCTGGGGTCCAACCCCAGCAGGTCCAGGGGTCCCCAAAGGTGTGGACGGAGTCGGCGAAGAAGGAATGACACGGGGACAGCTTTCAGTTGATCAGGAGCCTTGCCAGGATCTCTAGCCACAACCTCCAGCCAAGTTCTGTGTCCATGTTCTCTTGCTAGGTTCTCCAGCCACGTTCTCCAGGTTCTCCAGCCAGGTTCTGTAGCCATGTTCTCTCGCTCGGTTCTCCAGCCAGGTTCGGTAGCCAGGTTCTGTAGCCAGGTTCTGTCCAGGATCTTTTGCCATGTTCTCTCCAGCGAAGTTCTTCTGTCTCTAGGTTCTGTGTAGGTTCTGTCTTCTAAGTTCT